>NC_057798.1:339290005-339292974 GCF_018294505.1 Triticum aestivum
ATCAAAACAGACTTTCCCCTCAAAAAAAAATCAAAACAGACTTCTGCCCGGAAAAAATCCACACACGACCCTGTGTCGTGCCACGATTTCCTCTCCTGCATTTAGCGATCTAACCGATTGCACGGGGTCCACGAGAAGTAATTTTGATTAGGGTATGTACATTAGACTAGACGGCAGCTGTCTATAATATGTATCAACGTCGTGTAAGGAGAGTGCTATAGACACGTCCTACAACGGGGGTGTCTTTTTGGGTGTCAGCTGGCGAAATTGCTCCTGCATGGAATGCAAAAAACTAGTACATTGACACTAATTACATGTAATCTCTGATCAGCTTTGCTGCTTATTCTGTGCAGTGTAGGCGCGTAACGTAAATGGGATTGAGGGAGTATATCTCCATGGCGTGGCGGTGAATGACTCTCACTGCTGGAAAGGTGACGACGGATGAGAATCGGCGTGTGCCATCACAGTTTTTTAACTTCTCCCCAGAGAAAAAAAAAACATTTCTGATCTTCCTATTTTAAAGACGGCTTCCTCCTGCAACAGGCCAGCCCATAGCCCATGGCCCATAGTAATGGGGTTGCGGGGGAGCAGCAGCTGGATCAATATTACGGGCTGTGGGCTGCAGCGGGACGCATGTTGGCAGCAGTTAGTTGAATGACAAAAACGCAAGCCGTGACTAAAAAAAAGGGCGCCTTCGGACTAAAAAGGTCCGAACCTTCCCCAAACAGTTCTCCATTGAGTTAAATACGTTGGAGGTGCCTCAACTTGTCCTGCGCAGTTAGTTTAGTGCCTAAAGTTGCAAAATACATAAAACAGGTGCTCAAACTTGTCTGGTCATGCAAATACGATGCCTCCATTCGTATCCAGACGTACGTCCAGCCCATGTGGCGTGTGGCGGTGGCCCAACTGTCAGTGGCTGGGAGCAGGGAAGTCGCTGGGTGGCCCGGACATGAGGATTTTTTTTTTAAAAAAAAGCCGCTCAAATTTTACTTAATCACATGGAAAAGCCCCACAAATTTATGGATTATATTGCATGCATAGGGGGTCCACCGGGCCATACTGTGCTTAGTAGATATAGACTAAGTCGAACTTTATATATTGCATTGTTATGTGAAATGTAATTTTGGAGCACCGGCACATTGTGCCCATTTTTCCAAAGGTCAAAGAAAAAGATTTTTACAACTAAAAAACTTATGACATTTTTTGTACATGCACACATGGAAATGTAATATATCCGCGTGTTTCTTTTTCAAAATTGTATTTGTACGTGAGAGATACAAAAAAGAAAAATACATGCAAATATCAACTAATTTTTTTGGCCGGATTATTGTATTTTTTTTGCAGGGTAAAATATAACAAAATTTCAAACAAAACTTGAAAGTCACTTAGAGCACATGCATACATTTTTTTGTGAAATTTTTAAAATTTGTATGAAACTTTTAGCCAGTTTTTAAACTTTCAAGAAAAAGCATGCTCAGTGGCCACCGTGCTCCAAAATTCCTCTTTGGTTGCTATGTACCCCTCAAACGTGCTCGGTTGCTGTATATATATGGCGCTCGTATGGGTCTGCACACTTAATTTTCAAGTTCTTTAATTTTATTTTTCATATTATTTTCACCATTTGGAAAAGAAACATAAGAACAAAATACAACTCCCATAAACTTAAAGAAAATGTTAGTGCATTTGAAAAATGTTCAGCATGTTGTTGGAAAATGTTTCACATGTATTAAAAATTATAATGCATTTTAAAAAAATGTTTGGCGTGCGTTAAAAAAGTTTACAACATGTATTTTTAAAAGAGTTCAACGTGGGTTAAAAAATTATTGTGTAAATTATCATTACACTTCTATAAACAAAACATGTTCGATACATTTCTCAAATTTAATATTATCCACATAAATTAAGTTCAGCCTCTTCGGAGTACACAATAATGGTAATGGAAAAATATTTAAAATATAAAATATTTGCATATTGATAATTGTATTTTTCATATGGAAAATTTATGCGTTATGAAACTAAACAGGAACTTGGAAAAATTAAAATAAAGAAATTTGTAGAGTGATACGTGGATTGTGTTTAGTATTTATACAGCTTTGTAGCTAATATTGAATTCGAAGCATACTTCGGCCGGCTGGCCAGGTCGTGCCGTTGTTGAACATGATGAGCCAAGTTCGATACCTCTTCATTGAGTTTTTTTATGTTATTTCTCACTATCATACAGTGATTTTGATGGCTTTTTTATTGATTAAATAAAAATGAGAAGGATTTTTTTATAAAAAATCCCCATGTGCGGGCCACCCAGTGCCTCTTAGACACTGATAGGCTGGCCACCTTCACGTTTGTACACCACGCGGATTGGATGTATGTCCTGATACGAATGGATGCACCGTATTTGCACGGCCTGACAAGTTCGAGCACCAATTTCACGTATTTTGCAATTTTAGGCACTAAATTGACCGCCCAGGACAAGTTGAGGCACCTCTAGTGTATTTAACTCTTCTCCATTTGCCGTACAGGAACCTTTGCTTTTGGGCGCCGGTGGTCCTGTCTGCTAGACTGCCACAACCACAGCCTAGTGCCTGCCGGTCCCCTCCCCTTGCATGCAGCGTGGTCCACCCCTTTGATATATGAGGAAAAGAACATCAAATGAATAAAAAGAGAAAAAAGCAAATGAGGTAAGAGGAGGGACCAGATCCCAACACCAACGAGCGCGCGTGATTGCATCCACCCCAGAGAAGCTTCATAGGTTTGCTTCTCTCTCTCTCTCTCTATATATATATATATATATATATATATATATATATATTTCTCTATTTTAGTTCCTCTCTTTGTAGAAATTCAAAAAATAAGCCTCCCCCGAGCAGGCCAGGCCGACGGCCCAGCCAGCGAGGCCACAACCCACCAGCGCGCCCGAGCCGCCAGCCCAGCTAGCAAGCGCGGCGCCCCCGCCCGAAACCCCCTCGCACCGG
>NC_057798.1:339593341-339710977 GCF_018294505.1 Triticum aestivum
GAGCTAAGATTAGGGATCGTGGCGAGGCTGAGAGCGAGATTCGGTAGGGGAAAACTTCGTGCGCACCCCAGTGTTCGAACCTTAAGGGTTTTGCCGGAACCCGATATCCGACATTTGGCGCGCAAGGTAGGGGTGTGCCGAAGTCTTCTTTCTGCTGATCCGCATCACATCGCTTCGTCGCATCCATGTCTGACGCCCACCGAGCCCGCGCTGAGCGCCGGGCTGCTCTCGCCGCTCGCGTCGCCTAGACGGCTCCTGTTGGCGGGCCTCCCCGTCGTTCTCCATCGCCTGCCGCCAACGCCACCACCGGTCCGGCGGGGAACGAGCAGCAAGCATCCTCGTTGCACCCATCTGTGTGGCGGGATCGCCCTACCGCCACTCCATCACTGACCCTAGCCGGTTCGTCGTCCCACGCTTGTCGCGCTGCTTCTGGCACGTGAGCTCCTACATTACCGCCCCATCGACGACCTCTACGAGGAATGGCTCGCTCGCATCACCGATCTCGTCAGCACCGCAGGGGGTCTCCTGCGCCGTCCCTCTCACTGCCTCGCCCTCCGCCAGGTACGGGCGACGCTGCTCATGGAGCGCCTCCACCACCTCTGCCCCAAGACGGCGCCCTGGCTCCAAGGCACGTGGCCCTGGACGTGACCTATCGCATCCAGCACCCGCGCGACAAGAAAGAAGCTGCCAAGAAATCCCTCGGCCTCAAGAAGGCGCCCCCGTGCTCCCTGCACTGGCGCGACAAGACCGCGTACTGCCTTTGGCAGCGGTGCGCGGGTACCATCAAGAGCAAGCTCCGCGTCAGCAAAGGGGACCGGTGACCACTGCAAGTTGCCGCACCTTCACCTCCGAGCTACGTAGCATCGCTTGGCCGGGCAATTTCAAGCCGGACCTGCCTCCTCGCTACGACGGTACCCCTGACCGTACAAAGTTCTTGCAGCTCTACGAGCTGAGCATCAAGGTGGCCAATGGAAACGAGAAGGTCATGGCGAACTGTTTTCCCATGGCGCTCAAGGACGGTGCCCGCTCGTGGCTCCTGAACCTGCCTCCCGGCTCGATCTCCTCCTGGGACGATATGAGTAGCCGCTTCATCGCTAACTTTCAGGGCACTCGCGACCGCCCCCGGCCGCGGGTGACCTGTGCCGCATCAAGCAACAGCCTAGGGAGACCCTGCAGAAATACATACAGCGCTTCAATTGTGTCCGCCTCAAGATCCCCAAGGTGACGGACGAGGCCATCATCTCAGTGTTCTCTGATGGCGTCCGTGACGTCAAGATGAAGGAGGAGCTCACCATCCACAAGGAGTTGTGCACATCCTTGGAGCTGTTCAACCTGGCGAGCAAGTGCGCAAGAGCTAAGGAGGGATGCCTCTCCCTCCTCGAGCTCCCTGCCGCCGACCCAGAAGAAAATAAGACCAAAGCCAAGGACGTGAAGCGCAAGGGAGTAGTCGTGCTTGCGGCAGAACCAGACACGAAGCATAGCAGGGACCAGCCGGAGTCGTCCAGGGGCAGCCGACCGTTCTGCGCCTACCACAACCTCCACACCCACAATAGCAGCGACTGCCAGGAGCTCAGGGCCGTTCGAGAAGGACGCTTCGGTCTACGCCCCGAGCGCAACGACCGGGGCTATGGCCGAGGAGGTGGACGTGGTGGAGGATGATGTGATGACCGTGGCCCTCGCCAGGAGTGGCGTGACCAACCTCGTGAGGATCGCTGGCAGGACTAGCCTCGCGAGGGTGCCTGGAGGGATCAGCCTCGCAAGGACCGCCCAGAGGGTAACGCAGGCCTTCCTCCGCTGCCGCCGCCGCCAAGAAGGAATGACGACCATCACCAGGTCAAGGGGGCTGGGGGCTTCCAAGAGCCACGTGCTATCGCTTGCATCTTGGGCGGAGCTCAGGCCCCAGCCTCTCAGCGCATCTTCAAGCAGTTTGCTCGCGAGGTGAACGCAGTCCTCCTAAGGCTCGAGGCTATGCGCCCGCTCAGGTGGTCCAAGTGCGCCATCACCTTCAGCTCGGCAGGTCAACTCAAGTGCGCTGCTACTGTTGGCATCCTCCCGATGCTCTGGTCCCCAATCATCAGCAATGTGCAAGTCACCAGGACCCTCATCGATGGCGGCGCAGGGCTTAACGTCTTGTCCATTGAGATGTTCGACAGCCTTCAAGTGCCATACGATCAGCTCCAGCCTACCAAGCCTTTCTCAGGAGTTACCGGCGGTTCAACCACCCCGATAGGGTAGGTCCGCCTCCCTGTCACCTTCGGACAGCGCGACAACTACCGCATCGAGCTCATCGACTTCAACGTCGCCCACATCCACCTGCCGTACAATGCCATCCTCGGGTATCCAGCTCTGGCCAAGTTCATGGTGGTGACCCACCACGGCTACAACGTCCTCAAGTTCCAGGAAGCGGCGGAATCATCACGGTCCCCTGCGAAGAGAGAGATGTGGTGTGCTCCCTTGAGCATGCCTTCCAAGCTGCATCAATCAAGGACCCGGACAGCAAGGTCGAGAACCCTCCTGAGGCCATGCCCAAAAATAAGAAGCAACCGCTCCGCACAAGGCCTTAGGAGGTCGGCACCTTGGGTGGAGGCGCGTCAGGATCAGCGCCCATGCTCGGGGCGCCTCCTTCCATTGCATAGGAAGGCGCGTCGGGCGCCCTCCTCGGTCAGGGCTCGGGGGCTCTCTTCTGGAGGGCCTCAGACCTTGCCAACAACACGAGGGAGGCGCTCGGGCACCACTTGGAGGCGTGCTTCGCGGCACGTTTCCCTCAGGAAGGCCCATGGCATGGAAAGCCCAACGTTCAGGAGTTCACTGCCAAGACCACTGTAGAGCTTCAGGAAGCAAGGGCCGTGCGCGGTGACCGCCGCCTACCCGGTGCGGCTCCCCATGTAGGCGAGGATGGTGGGCTGCATGTCTGCGTCGACGTCCCAGGGCTCAATAGAGCCGCATCTCAGGAGCGCTTCTGGCCTTCGCGCGTGGGACGCTGCAAGGGTCCACCGCATAGCTACGTATGCATGCCTTTCGGCCTGCCGAATGCGGCTGTCACCTACCAGCGTCACTTGCAGAGCATCCTGGTGGCTCAGGAGGGCCAGGCACCACGCGGTCCTAGCAGAGATGGAGATGGTCCTCAAGGAACCACCTGGATCCCAGTGCCTCCTGAGGCTCAGGGCCCCGGTGGCTCGTGAGGGTCGGCCACTTCACCGCGCATCTTCAGCTGCCTCAACACCCCCTCTACAACAGAACCAGGCGACATCCCCCAAGTTCATTTCAGCTGGGAGCGCCCTCAAGGCTGCATCATTCCCAGGCCCCGTGGGTCCGTCCCTGCGGCATGTATCTCTTTTATGTTTTTAGCTTACCTTGCTGGGGGCGCCCCTCGGGCTGCATCATCCCCAAGCTGCTTGGGTCTGACCCAGTGGCATGTATCCATTATGCATTTGCCTAAGCTGATTTGCCTTTCATGCCTAATCCACCTGTGATTATCACCTGCCACCTACCACGGGTCCACCCCTCTCTCATGCAATTCGCTTGCGCGTTAAAAGGGGGGCTCCTGAGCATCGCGACTCAGGAGCTCTTACTGGCTCTCCAGCCCTCACCCCCTGGCCTTGACCACGGCATCGCGACCTGGCATACTATAGGCGGCTAAGCTCGCTCGACGGGCGGGACCTGAGCACGCAGAGCATTTGTACCTAACCATCTCGCAGGAACACACAACTGTCAAAGATCCAAGACCAGGCGCAACCCGCCTTGAGGTAGGGCCCCGTGAGTCCCGCGCTGGCTCACGAGTGCCTAGATACACCTTGTCTAGCCCTGCCGTGCAAGCCACGTGTCAGGGCGGGGTTGTAGACGCCCCGGGGGCTCTCCTCAGAGGGAGCCCCCCTCCGACGTACCAGTGGAAGCACCATGCTCCGCGCTGGCTGACGACACTGCCGAGGAGTGGCTATGCCCATACACATACGGAAGCGCTATGCTCCATGCTGGTGATAAACAACTGAGGGCGGCCCCGCGGTCGTATCAACCTCAGGGAGCCCAGAGCTCAGTGTCTAGCCTCATCGCAACACCTCCCCTCAGGAGCGTCGCGCGAGGGGGCTTGGCACGGGGGCTACGCCCGGGTCACGCCCGAGCGTACACCACCCGGCCTGGTCCTCCGGACCTGGTCGTCGCGCGCCCCTCCCCGAGCCAAGGTATGAAGGTCGTTTGAACGTCAAGGGGGACTCCTGAGCATCGCGGCTCAGGAGCCTAACTGGTCATGTAGCTCCTCACTCCTTGGTCCCGTCCTGATGATCCGGTCGGGGCCAACGGCGGTTGAGGTATGCGCGGGGCTGGGCTCTGCCGACGTAGAACGCCAGATCTACTCCTACGTCCCCTCCCTATTTGTTATTTGCGCGTCAAGCGGGACTCCTGAGCATCGCGACTCAGGAGCCTAACTAGTCACGTAGCCCCTCAGTCCTTGGTCCCGTCCTGGTGATCTGGTTGGGGCTAACGGCGGTTGAGGTATGTGCGGGGCCGGGCTCTGCCGACGTAGAACGTAAAGAAAATAGGAAGGAAACCGCAAAATCTCAAAGCAAATATTACAAACCATAATTGTCTTCACAATACCAGACGCAAGTTTAAACGCCTCCATGAGGCATGGTGCACATTGCAGGAATTAAGCAGGAAAGAAGCCGTCACCCTTGGACATCGCCGTCGCCCACCAGGGACTCCGCTCCCGTGGTGGTATTGCCTTCACCTGTACCACCTCCGAAGGTCGCAGGATCAGCAGCACCGCCTGCCGTGGGTGCAGGAGCGAAGGGGCGGAACTTCCCCGACAAGGCCTCCACCTGGCTCTTCACGGCTTCAGCAGCAGAGGTGAAGCACTCGTTGTCCACGGGCTCCAGCAGCTCGTCAAGATTGGCATCAGGGTCACAAAGGTGGAGGTGGCTGAAGACACGCGTCAACGCTGTGGAAGAAAGGACGCGAGCTTCTACCTCTGCCATGGGGCTGACGCTGCTCACGACTTCCTCAAGCACCTCGACCAAGTTAGGAATCAGCTAGGCGGGGCCGTCCTCGTCGGTAACCAGCGGCTTCTCCAGGCCCTTCTCATAGAGTACCTTCAGCGCCACGCTAGACCCCTCCTCGAGGAGTGCGAAGGCTGCGCGGTCCTCGGCCAGGACCTTCCCCTTGGCGTCCAGCTCGGCCTTCTCCGCCCTCACCTTCTGCTCCAGCGCTTCCAGCCGGCCGCGCTCAGTGGTCTGCGCCTCCGCTAACCGCGTTAGCTCGGCATCGCGTTCCCTGACGGCAAACTCCCGAGCCTTCATCCTCTCCTCCTCCACCTAGCGGCCAGGAGCTTCTTCGGCGTGCTTGTCGCGCAGATCCTTCAGCTCGGCTTCCAGTGCCTTGCAGCGGTCCTGGGTGACTGCGGCATCCTTTAGTGCTGCCTCGTGAGCGGCTGTGGCCTGGGCGGCGGCCTGCTTCTCCTCCTCAGAGGCTGCCATGACCCACCTCAACGCCGCTCGGACAGAGGCGTCAGAATGAAGCCAACCGGAGACCAGCTCCAGGCGCCCGACTACCAGATGGGAGTCGGTGCCTTGGAGGTCTTCTCGCAGCTGGGCCATCTCGGAAAGGGCGCGATCCAAGACATCGGAGGAGGCAGAAGGACCTGGAACCAGCAGCGCAGCAGAACGAGGAGGCGGCAGCATAGCCATGGCTCGGGAGACTAGGGGCTCCTGAGCCTCAGGTACCTCAGCAACAACATCGAGTATCGGCACCTGCGAAGCCAGTGGGGCTATGGGGGCTGGCGCCCCACCAGGGCGCTAATGACCCACAAGTGTAGGGGATCTATCATTGTCCTTTCGATAAGTAATAGTGTCGAACCCAATGAGGAGCAGAAGGAAATGACAAGCGGTTTTCAGTAAGGTATTCTCTGCAAGCACTGAAATTGTAGGTAACCGGTAGTTTTTTGATAAGATAATTTGTAACGGGTAACAAGCAATGAAAGTTAATAAGGTGTAGCAAGGTGGCCCAATCCTTTTTGTAGCAAAGGACAAGCCTAGACAAGTTCTTATAATGAGAAAAGCGCTCCCGAGGACACGTGGGTATTATCGTCAAGCTAGTTTTCATCATGCTCATATGATTCACGTTCATTACTTTGATAATTTGATATGTGGGTGGACCGGTGCTTGGGTATTGCCCTTTCTTGGACAAGCATTCCACTTATGATTAACCCCTATTGCAAGCATCTGCAACTACAAAAGAAGTATTAAGGTAAACCTAACCACGGCATGGAACATATGGATCCAAATCAGCCCCTTACGAAGCAACGCATAAACTAGGGTTTAAGCTTCTGTCACTCTAGCAACCCATCATCTACTTATTACTTCCCAATGCCTTCCTCTAGGCCCAAACAATGGTGAAGTGTCATGTAGTCAACATTCACATAACACCACTAGAGGAGAGACAACATACATCTCATCAAAATATCGAACAAATACCAAATTCACACGACTACTAATAGCAAGACTTCACCCATGTCCTCAGGAACAAACGTAACTACTCACAAAGCATATTCATGTTCATAATTAGAGGAGTATTAATATGCATTAAGGATATGAACATATGATCTTCCACTGAATAAACCAACTAGCATCAACAAGGAGTAATCAACACTACTAGCAACCCACATGTACCAATCTGAGGGTTGGATACAAAGATTGGATACAAGAGATGAACTAGGGTTTGAGAGGAGATGGTGCTGGTGAATATGTTGATGGAGATTGACCCCCTCCCGATGAGAGGATCGTTGGTGATGACGATGGTGATGATTTCCCCCTCCCGGAGGGAAGTTTCCCCGGCAGAACAGCTCCGCCGGAGCCCTAGATTGGTGAAACTGCAACTATCCCTAGGTGGTTTTGGTAATTCATAACAACATATAGCTCATTGAGCTAATGCTATTCCAAGACAAATATTTCAGGAAAGCTCAATGAATGGCATGGCATGGATGATGAAAGTGGATCCCTAAAAATATTAAAGGCAAAGGATTGGCTCAAGCTCAAAAGCTCAAGACTCTACATTTTACATTTTAGTGATCCAAGATCACATTGAGTCTATAGGAAAAGCCAATACTATCAAGGAGGGATGAGGTGTTGCTTAATGAGCCTCTTGCTTCAAGTGCTTAGTGATATGCTCCAAAAACCCTCAACTACTTTCTCACATCCACATATGACCTAAACCCAAAGTCAAAATCGGTCATACCGATTCTTTCTATCCGGCGCCACCGAGTTCAAATGTCATAGACACTGCCAGAAACCCTAGGCAAATCGGTCTCACCGATAGGGATCTTGGTCTCACCGAGATGGGATTGTAATCTCTCTGTTTCCCTTCGTAACGTTTTGGTCTAACCGAAGTGAGCGATCGGTCCCAGCGACATTGCAACATAAACTCTATGTTTCCCTTTCATAACATTTCGGTCTCACCAAAAATAGCGAATCGGTCCCACCGAGTTTACCTGACCAACTCTCTGGTTAGCTAATTACCAAAATCACTCTCACCGAGTTTGTGTAATCGGTCTCACCGATATTACTTATGCCCTAACCCTAACCATATCGGTCGTACCGAGTTGCATATCGGTCCCATCGAATACCCTAACGGTCACTAGGTTTACTAAATCGGTCTGACCGAGTTTGTTGATTCGGTCCCACCGAGTTTGGTAAATAGTGTGTAACGGTTGGATTTTTTGTGGAGGCTATATATACCACTCCACCTCCTCTTCATTCGTGGAGAGAGCCATCAGAACGAACATACACTTCCAACATACATTTTCTGAGAGAGAACTACCTACTCATGTGTTGCGGCCAAGATATTCCATTCCTACCATATGAATCTTGATCTCTAACCTTCCCCAAGTTGCTTTCCTCTCAAATATTCTTTCCACCAGATCCAAATCCTATGAGAGAGAGTTGAGTGTTGGGGAGACTATCATTTGAAACACAAGAGCAAGGAGTTCATCATCAATGCACCATTTGTTACTTCTTGGAGAGTGGTGTCTCCTAGATTGGCTAGGTGTCACTTGGGAGCCTCCGACAAGATTGTGGAGTTGAACCAAGGAGTTTGTAATGGCAAGGAGATCGCCTACTTTGTGAAGATCCACCGCTAGTAAGGCAAGTCCTTCGTGGGAGATGGCCATGGTGGGATAGACAAGGTTGCTTCTTCATGGACCCTTCGTGGGTGGAGCCCTCCGTGGACTCGCGCAACCGTTACCCTTCGTGGGTTGAAGTCTCCATCAATGTGGATGTACGATAGCACCACCTATCGGAACCATGACAAAAACATCCTTGTCTCCAATTGCGTTTGAATCCTCCAAACCCTTTTCGTTACATTCTTGCAAGTTGCATGCTTTAATTTCCGCTGCTTATATACTCTTTGCATGCTTGCTGGAATTGTGTGAAGATTGCTTGACTTGTCCAAAGATAGCTAAAATCTGCCAAAGTCTAAAATTGGGAAAAGGTTAAGTTTTTAATTGGTCAAGTAGTCTAATCACCCCCCCTCTAGACATACTTCAAGGTCCTACAAGTGGTATCAGAGCTTTGGTCTCCATTTGCTTTGATTTCCATAGCTTTTGGTAGTCATAGCCTTGGTTTCACAACCTAGGAGAGTATGGCGTCTAGCGAGTGTAATTATCACCGTAGAGGTCCTTACTTTGATGTCACTAATTTTGCTAGTTGCAAGCATAAGATGAAAATGCATATTCTCGGACATAACCCCGCCATTTGGGCTATTGTGTGTATTGGCTTGCAAGGTGAATTCTTTGATGGGAGAGAGCCGAACCGTGAAGCTAGTGCGGATGAATTGAAGATGCTGCAATACAACGCTCAAGCTTGTGATATCCTCTTCAATGGCTTGTGCCCCGAAGAATTCAACAAAATCATCCGTCTTGAGAATGCAAAGGAAATTTGGGATACTTTGATTGATATGCATGAAGGTACCGACTCCGTCAAGGAATCCAAGTTGGATGTGCTCCAAAGTCAGCTTGACAAGTTCAAAATGAAGGATGGTGAAGGTGTCGCTGAAATGTACTCTAGGCTTGCTCTTATCACAAATGAGATTGCCAGCTTAGGAAGTGAAGAGCTGACCGACAGATTCATCATCAAGAAGATCCTAAGAGCATTGGATGGAAAGTATGATACCATGTGCACATTGATCCAAATGATGCCAAATTACAAAGATCTCAAGCCAACGGAAGTCATTGGAAGAATTGTTGCTCATGAGATGTCACTCAAGGATAAGGAGGAACTTCACAACAAGTCAAGTGGTGCTTACAAAGCCTCATGTGAAGCCCCCACATCATCAAGTGAGAAACAAACATTTAATGAAGAATTGAGCTTAATGGTGAAGAACTTCAACAAATTCTACAAGAGTAGAAGCAAGGAAAGAAGCTCTAAGTCAAGGTCCTACAATGACAAAAGATCTTCTAGTCGAGAGCGCAATTGCTACAATTGTGGGAGACCCGGACACTATTCCAATGAGTGTACGACACCCTACAAAAGAAGAGAAGATTCTCCAAAAAGAAGAAGTAGAAGAGAAGAATCACCACCAAGAGAGAGGAGGAGTAGAGATGATCGTTATGAACAAAGACCCTCACGGAGAAGCAAGGATTCTAAAAGGAAGGACAAGTCATCAAAGATCTACACAAAACAAAGACATCAAGCTCATGTTGGTGAATGGGTATCCGGCTTCGACTCCGACAATCACTCCGAGAGAACCTATCACTCCGACTCCGAATATACTCAAGATGAAGGTGTTACCGGTCTAGCACTTGTGTCAACCAACTCCTACGACATATTTGATTCACCAAATGAAGGAATTGGAAGATGCTTCATGGCCAAAGGTCCTAATGTAACACACCCCGAGTATGTTGATTTTAATAGTGATGAAGATGACTTGTTAGTTGATGATGATTTACTTATTAACAACTCTAGTGATGAATACTATGACGAAACGTCAATTAATCATGCTAATCAAGATAAAATGAATGACAATGATAAGGAGAAGATTGAGCTTCTAACTAAAGAACTAAACACTCTTAAGTTAGCTCATGAAACTATCTTCAAAGATCATCGAGAACTTTTAAGGGCTCATGAGAATTTAAGCTTCGAAAAGCTCAATCTCGAGCAAGAGCATGAGTTCCTAAAGGAAATCAATGATGATCTCTGTAAGAAAAGTTCTTCTTACATTGCCAAGCATTTACTCTTATCTACTTACATGCCTCAAGTCAAGTCTAGTAACACGAACATGAAAGATTCTTCTTCTAGTAGTAACAATAATAATGCCAAATCCAATATTGTTGCTTCTAGTAGTTCTCTTGATTCCACTAATGATTCTCTTAGCCAAGTTACACTTGAGCAAGAAAATAGCTTATTGAAGGGAATTATAGAGAAGGGTGTATACAAGAGCCGTGCCGGAAGTAAGCAATTCGAGGAAATTGTACGCAAGCAAGGAAGGCACCGGAAGAATCAAGGTGTTGGTTTTGAACGAAAGTTCAATGCCAATGGAGTTGAGTGGGAAGAAGATCAATACCCCAAGAAGAAGAACTAGAGAGTTCTTGAGGGTGACTCCGCCAACATTCTTCACTCATATCATTATGGCAAGGACAAGTGCAATAAACTTCCATATCTTGCACTAGTTCAAGGAGTCACAAACCCTCATGTTGGTAAGGCAAGGGACATGGTAACCTAATATTTTAATGGACATCATCTTGTGTGTGCATCACTCTATGTCTATGGATATTCCTGTTTGTTCCTTGTGGGACTAACCCATGTAGGTATTGAAAGTGCAACTCACTCCAAAGGATTGCTCCAAATGATCTACATCAACATTGAGCATCCACATCTTCAACACCTATATGAAGTCATCATCGACAAAACCCAAGGTTAGTTCATCCCTCTAAGGGGGGATCTCACATCTAGGGTGAGCTTAACTCTAAGAATTGAGTCAAAGCAACTCTAATGATGTGAACACATCAATACATTATGTAAAAGTGGTAACCCCACTTGATCTTAAACAATGAGTATGACCTATGATCAAATGTTCTCATTAGACTCCTAAGTCAATATACTCATATATAGATGACCTAGTCATCGCCAATTGTTTGATAGATGCTAGAATTGGTTGTGCATGATTTGCCACATATTTCATTTGCCATTTTATTGTGTGAGCATGTTGGTTGCATATTTTACTCATTCGAGGACATCCACTTGTTGTTTTGATTGATTGGTTTCTTTTTCTTTTGCCAAGTGGATGGACAAGAATGCCTAAGAACCTTCTCTAGCTATCTATGCTTTTCTCGTCTCAAACTCTATTCATGCTACATCACAAAAAATTGATCAAGTCAGATTCAAACTACTCTGTGTGAGGAGCACTCAGAGTCCCTGATTCGTAATAGACTTAAACTTCCAAAACTTCTTTGTGCTTTTTGGTCTGACCGATTCTTCCATTTCGGTCATATCGAGATCACTAAGTCGATCTAGGTTTTCAATCTCGGTGCAACCGATTTGAACTTTTTGGTCACACCGAGTTGCGGTAACTGTCAACAGTTATGCCTCTCGGTGCCACCGAGTCGTTCCACTCGGTCACACCGACAGGTCGGGCTATATATTCACACGGGCAAAAATTTGGAAAACTTTCTCCAAACCTCTTCGCCCACGCATAGCCCGCTCTGCCTTCTAGGTCTCCGGATCGTCGACTTCGTCGCCAGCCGCCTCCTATCGCTGGTCTCCCCCGCCGTCAACGGATTTCATCTCCGCCGTTGCCGCCCTAGCGAGTTCATCACCAAACTAGGGTATGAACTCGATCACAGTGCTATCCTTGTCTGATTCTCATCACATTGTGTTCATTATGATTCTTGCTACGATTGAAACACCTCTATCCAGTCAAAACAATCCTTAGAATAGATGCGATTTGAAAATTTAGGGTTAGGTTTCCACCGAAACCATCTCGGACCCACCGAGTTGAAAAACTTGGTCCCACCGATTCGGCTAACGCCATTGCACTAGTAACTCTCGGTCTGACCGAGAATTGCTAATTGGTGTGACCGATTTTAGAACTTTGTGAAACCCTAGCAGTCTCGGTGCCACCGAACTGTGACTCGGTCTGATCGAGATCACTAGTTTAGGTTCCAAAACTGCTTCGGTATCACCGAGTTTGAAAATCGGTTGATCTGAAATGCTTTCTGTGGAAAACTAAAACTAAGTTTTTGAATCATTCTTTTGCAAAAATCTCTGCATTTTGTGATGTTCATCCATTCTATCTCATCTATAACTATTCACAGGGTCAGCAGTCAGTGTTTGCAGCATGTCAGACCAAAGTGATAGTCAGAACAGGGAAGAAGAGCAGATTCACATGAGTGAGGGCACTAGTCCCTCTAGCACTTTAGATGATGGCAGCAGAAGCACTCCCAGCAATTTGCCCAAAGCTGCCACCAGGACAAGGAACAAAAGAACCTCAGACTCTGAGGATGAGGATTATGTGGCAGAAGAGGATGAGTCCACTTCCAAGAAGAAGGTGGTCAAGAAACAATATGGGTTAGCTGCAGCCACTAAGCCAGTTGTGCAGAAGAAGGCACCTGCAAGAAGGATTCCCACTTCTAAACCCAGGAAGGTTGCCACTGGAGAAACCATGAAGTTTCCTATTGAGTCAGAAGATGAGGCTGTTGTTCAAGCTCAAGAGAAGAAGGAAAAAGCAAAGAAAGAGAATGTTGCCAAGATGCCAACTCAAGAGGAGGCATCTAAGTACTTTTTGAAGAACAAGCATGAGCAGCTTGGTTACTTGATAGCATCAACTCTGAGGATTGAGAAGGGGTTGGCCACCTTAACTCAAAACCAGGAGAGCCTGGAAAGAATCATGGAACAAAAATTCTATGATTTAGATGTCAAAGTAAGTGAGATTCAGTCAGTTGTGGAGCAGCTATAGGATGACATGCAGGAGAGGAAGGGCAGGACAACTACTGATGCATTTGCCAGAGTGCCTCGAGCTCAGAGATCAACTGCAGTACCAGTGGCAGACACCAGAGTCACTTCATCTGCACCAGCTACAGCTCCAGTGCAACCAGCTCCAGCACCAACTCCTTCAGCTGCATCCACATCAACTGAAGCTTTCGTCCAAGGAGCCATCTCTACACCACCAACTGAAGACCAAGCCTGAGAGACGATATAGTACTATGCATTTTCAAGGAACTTTTTGGTAACTTGTTGCCAAAGGGGGAGAAAAATGTATAGATCATAGGCTTCGAGAGAGAGAGAGTTAGATCATAGGCTTCGAGAGAGAGAGAGTTTGCTTTTGTTCTCTCTTGTCTTCTTGGTTGAACTTTGTTTGCTTTTGATTGCTTGAGATACTATGCCATTATCTGTGAGACATTGATGAACATGTGTTTGATCATAAGCTACACTTATGCTTGTTAGGTGATATTATCTTACTTATCCTTATATGATCATTCACTTTGCTTGGTGATGAGTGCATGTATTCAATCTTTATTATTTTGAGCGCTCCACCAAGATGTATGTGACATGGAAGAGTAACCCATGAGCCTAATTCCTTGTGCATTTGCAGTCCAAAGCAAATCTTAAACTATGCACAAATTTAGGGGGAGCTCTTGCTTATCACATACTTCTCAAAGCGACGATGTTTTTCAATCTTATTATCAATTGTCGAAGCTTTGATCTATATGTTGTCATCAATTACCAAAAAGGGGGAGATTGAAAGTGCAACTATCCCTAGGTGGTTCTGGTAATTCATAACAACATATAGCTCATTGAGCTAATGCTATTCCAAGACAAATATTTCAGGAAAGCTCAATGAATGGCATGGCATGGACGATGAAAGTGGATGCCTCAAAATATTAAAGACAAAGGATTGGCTCAAGCTCAAAAGCTCAAGACTCTACATTTTACATTTTAGTGATCCAAGATCACATTGAGTCTATAGGAAAAGCCAATACTATCAAGGAGGGATGAGGTGTTGCTTAATGAGCCTCTTGCTTCAAGTGCTTAGTGATATGCTCCAAAAACCCTCAACTACTTTCTCACATCCACATATGACCTAAACCCAAAGTAAAAATCGGTCATACCGATTCTTTCTATCCGGCGCCACCGAGTTCAAATGTCATAGCCACTACCACAAACCCTAGGCAAATCTGTCTCACCGATAGGGATCTCGGTCTCACCGAGATGGGATTGTAATCTCTCTGTTTCCCTTCGCAACGTTTCGGTTTAACCAAAGTGAGCGATCGGTCCCACCGAGATTGCAATGTAAACTCTCCGTTTCCCTTTCGTAACATTCCGGTCTCACCGAAAAGAGCAAATCGGTCCCACCGAGTTTACCTAACCAACTCTCTGGTTAGCTAATTACCAAAATCGGTCTCACCGAGTTTGCGTAATTGGTCTCACCGAGATTATGTTTTGCCCTAACCCTAACCATATCGGTCCTACCGAGTTGCATGTCAGTCCCATCGAAAACCCTAACGGTCACTAGGTTTACTAAATCGGTCCGACCGAGTTTGTTGATTCGGTCCCACCGAGTTTGGTAAATTGTGTGTAATGGTTGGATTTTGTGTGGAGGCTATATATACCCCTCCACCTCCTCTTCATTCGTGGAGAGAGCCATCAGAACGAACCTACACTTCCAGCATACATTTCTGAGAGAGAACTACCTACTCATGTGTTGAGGCCAAGATATTCCATTCCTACCATATGAATCTTGATCTCTAGCCTTCCCCAAGTTGCTTTCCACTGAAATCTTCTTTCCACCAGATCCAAATCCTATGAGAGAGAGTTGAGTGTTGGGGAGACTATCATTTGAAGCACAAGAGCAAGGAGTTCATCATCAATGCACCATTTGTTACTTCTTGGAGAGTGGTGTCTCCTAGATTGGCTAGGTGTCACTTGGGAGCCTCCGACAAGATTGTGGAGTTGAACCAAGGAGTTTGTAAGGGCAAGGAGATCGCCTACTTCGTGAAGATCTACCGCTAGTGAGGCGAGTTCGTCGTGGGCGACAGCCATGGTGGGATATACAAGGTTGCTTCTTCGTGGACCCTTCGTGGGTGGAGCCCTCCGTGGACTCGTGCAACCGTTACCCTTCGTGGGTTGAAGTCTCCATCAACGTGGATGTATGATAGCACCACCTATCAGAACCACGACAAAAACATCCATGTCTCCAATTGCGTTTGAATCCTCCAAACCCTTCCCTTTACATTCTTGCAAGTTGCATGCTTTAATTTCCGCTCCTCATATACTCTTTGCATGCTTGCTTGAATTGTGTGAGGATTGCTTCACTTGTCCAAAGATAGCTAAAATCTGCCAAAGTCTAAAATTGGGAAAAGGTTAAGTTTTTAATTGGTCAAGTAGTCTAATCACCCCCCTCTAGACATACTTCGAGGTCCTACAATTGCTTCCACCAAGGTTCCGCCTCGTGGCGGCAGAGTTTCGTCCTGTAAGCTTGCTTATTTTTTTTCCAGGGTAAAAGACTTCATATAGTAGAAGATGGCCACCGGAGGGCTGCCAGGTGGACCACAAGGCAGAGGCACGCCTAGGTGGGTAGGGCGCGCCCCCACCCTCGTGGACGGTGGGTGGCCCCCCTCAAGTATTTCTTACAGTGAATATTTATTATTAATTCCAAAAATGACTTTCGTGGAGTTTCGGGACTTTTGGAGCTGTGCAGAATAGGTCTCTAATATTAGTTTCTTTTCCAGTCCAGAATCCCAGCTGCCGGCATTCTCCCTCTTTATGTAAACCTTGTAAAATAAGAGAGAATAGCCATAAGTATTGTGACATAATGTGTAATAACAGTCCATAATGCAATAAATATTGATATAAAAGCATGATGCAAAATGGACGTATCAACTCCCCCAAGCTTAGACCTCGCTTGTCCTCAAGCGGAAGCCAATATCGAAAAATATGTCCACATGTTTAGAGATAGAGGTGTCGATAAAAATAAAATACGGACATGAGGGAATCATGATCATTCTTATAACAACATATATATATATATATATTGTCATATGATTTCTTATGCTCAAGTAACAATCTATTCACAATGTCGAGTACGATTCAGAAACTTCATTGAGAACTAACAAACTATGATCTTAGTCATTGAAGCAATTGCAATTTATCATAACATAGGAAAGAGTCAACATAAGAGCTTTTCAGCAAGTCCACATACTCAACTATCATTTAGTCTTTCACAATTGCTAACACTCACGCAATACTTATGGTTATGGAGTTTTAATCGGACACAGAGAAAGATAGGGGCTTATTGTGTTGCCTCCCAACCTTTTACCTCAAGGGTAATGTCAACAAGTCAACAATAATAGTTCATGCTAACTTACATCCAACTGTATATATATATATATATATATATATATATATATATATATATATATATATCAGGATCTTTCCAACACGAGGTGCTTGCCAAAGGATATAAAGTGTAAAAGGGAAAGGTGAAGATCACCTTGACTCTTGCATAAAGTAAAAGACGTAAAGTAAAAGATAGGCCCTTCGCAGAGGGAAGCAGAGGTTGTCATGTGCTTTTAGGGTTGGATGCACGAAATGTTAATGCAAAAGAACGTCACTTTATATTGCCACTTGTGATATGAACCTTTATTATGCAGTCCGTCGCTTTTATTACTTCCATATCAGAAGATCATATAAATCTTATTTTCTCCGCACTAATAAGTCATACATATTTAGAAAGCAATTTTTATTGCATGCAACATGATAACTTACTTGAAGGATCTTACACAATCCATAGGTAGGTATGGTGGACTCTCATGGCAAAAACTGGGTTTAAGGATATTTGAAGCACAAGTAGTATCTCACTTGGTGCAAGGAATTTTGCTAGCATGAGGGGGAAAGGCAACCTCAACATGTTTGAATGATCCATGACAATATACTTTAACTGAGATGTGAGAAAACATAACCCATTACATTGTCTTCCTTGTCCAACATCAACTCTTTAGCATGTCATACTTTAATGAGTGCTCACAATCATAAAAGATGTCCAAGATAGTATATTTATATGTGAAAACCTCTCTTTCTTTATTACTTCCTATTAATTGCATCAATGACCAAAACTATGTTTGTCAACTCTCGACAACTTTTAAGCCTCATACTCTCTATATATGAAGTCATTACTATCCATAAGATCAATATGATCTCTTTTATTTCTTTTTACTCTTTTATGTACTTAAGATCATAGCAAGAAAGCAAAGCCCTTGACTCAACACTAATCTTTATTATGTATAACTCACGGACTCAATTACATAGAGGGATCACAAAGAAAAACTCAAAACTAATTCATACCAAAACTCTATTCTACTAGATCAAGATATTACCAAAAGGATCGAACTAAGTAAAACGGCGAAGATAGGAGTGTGATGGTGATACAATACCGGGGCACCTCCCCAAGCTTTGTAGTTGCCAAGGGGAGTGCCCATACCCATGTGATTATGTCCTCGGAGGTGGTGAAGAAGGAGTTGTTGATGATGTAGGCTTGTCGTCCGTCTTCCATGGCATAGGCTCACCATCATAGAAGGATGATCGAGTCTCCGGGATCCTCAAATCTGCAACCAAACTCATCCTCTTGAATCTATATTCATACTAACAGTTTTGGTTTTGCAGGTCATAGATCTGGGCTTGGAGGTGCTCGATTTTCTCATGAAGCTTGAAGATGGTCTCCCCAATGTTCTTGGCGTCCAGCTTGTGGTTGTTGGTGAACTCCGCGATCATCATATGGTTGGCGTTAAGTCCGCGCTCCACCATCCCTTGGCACTTGAAAACTTGTTGTTCCATCGCTTCGAGCTTTGTCTCCATGCTTTCGGTACTCCTTGGTCCCTCCACATCGCGGATGGGCAGCACCCCCTCACGCATCTCAATGGTTTGAGGATGATGCAGCACCTCCGTGAGATAGGGGTTGATGACCCTCTCGAAAAACTTGTCCTTGGGAGCGCTTCAAGACGTCATGGTGCTCTAGATCTGTCAGAAAAACAGCTCGAAACAAAGACAAAAGATTTTTGTGTGATACGGTGGTCAAAACCTTTGGCATATTATATAATGAATTTTTACCGACCAAAAGAAGTATCGTGCAAAAAAAGGAGTCCGGAGAGCACAAGAGGTGCCCACGAGGCAGGGAGGCGCGCCCAGGGGGTAGGGCGTGCCCTCCACCCTCGTGGACGCCTCGTGTCCTTCCCGGACTATTTCTTATTTTCCTATTTTCTTAAATATTCCAAAACGGAGAAAAAATGCTATTAGAAGTATTTTAGAGTCGGTTTACTTACCATACCACATACCTATTCCTTTTCGAAGTATGAAACGTTCTAGAAAGTGTCCCTTATGTATTCCTCCGAGGTCACGGTTTCAATAATATTAGTTTCAACATTTATAGGATTATCTAAGATATAATGTTTGATTCTTTGACCGTTCACCACCTTCGGATTTGTGCCTTCGAAGTTGTTGATTTTTATGGCACCGGAACGATAGACTTCCTCGATAACGTAAGGGCCTTCCCATTTAGAGAGAAGTTTTCCTGCAAAAAATCTTAAACGAGATTTGAATAGCAACACATAATCACCTACGTTAAACTCACGCTTTTGTATCCTTTTGTCATGCCATCTTTTAACTTTTTCTTTAAACAGTTTGGCTTTCTCATAGGCCTGGGTTCTACATTCATCAAGTGAGCTAATGTCAAATAACCTCTTCTCACCGGCAAGTTTGAAATCATAATTGAGCTCTTTAATAGCCCAATATGCCTGATGTTCAAGTTCGAGAGGTAAGTGATAAGCTTTTCCGTAAAACATTTTATAAGGAGACATACCCATAGGGTTCTTATATGCAGTTCTTGTAACATCCCAAATTTTCAATTTGGAATGTTATACAATAGATCATCATTGCATATCATATTTTATTGCATTTTTGGCTTGATCCTAGAAATTCTACGCAACTCAAGAACCCACAGAGAGAGTTGGGGATTTCGTTATTTTCATATTTGAGTTTTCTCAAATTTTGAAAAGAGGATCATTTGGTTTTAAGTATTTTTTCTTTCCTAATATTTCTAAAGTAAAAATATATGAGAGGAGATAAAATGGCTTCTCCAAAATAAATGAAATATTAGAGGAAAAATATTAAAATCAATTTTATTATTTTATTTGGATTTTATTGCAATTTTATTCGAATTAGAAAAATTGCATGTTTTCAAAATTGCATTTTAGGGCCAAGAAAAGGTTCATCTTGTTCTAAATATTTTATTTCGATGGGGAAAATTTGTTTTGGCATTTTTAGATTTTTATTTATTTTTCTAGGATTTATTTAAGTTTCGGCGGAATATAATTTAAAAAAAAATAGCTTCGGACCGACCGGGCCGAAGGCCCAGCCGGCCACCGCCTCCCTCGCGCGCCCGTGCCCGCACCGGACTCCGTCGGAGTCCGGGAGACCGCCGCCGCCTCGGGTTGCCCCTCCCCCAATCTGACGCTGCCTCCTTCCCCTCTTAAAAGTCGCCGCCCCTGCCCCACATCGCCACCCAAGCCGCAGCAGCAGCAGCGCCGCAGCCGCCGCGCCGCTGCCTGCCTCGCACCGCCGCCACCACTAGCGCCGCCCCGCGCCGTCGCCGCACTTCCCCGCCGCCACCGCACCACCCCGCCGACGCCGCCGCCCCGCAGCACCCCACCTCACCTCGCCTCGTCGGAGCCGCTGTTCCGATCCGATCCGATCCGGTGCCGCCGGTTTTTTCCGGTTTAGGTAAAAACCGACCGGTTTTTATTTAATCGCTAGTTTCTTTTTTTAATAGATCGGTTTCTTTTTTGGTTTACTTATTTAGTGAGCGTCGCTCGTTCGTTCATTTTAAACGAAGGCTGCTCACCGTTTAGCCACAGACAGCGAACGTTCGTTCGTTAGCCTGTTCGTTAGTTTTTCTTTTCCAGGGTTTTTCGTGAGTATTTTAGAATCGTGATTTCTACCCTGATTTTCGTTTTAGTTTATCTTTTCGCTCGTTTATCGGAATCAGGCGATTCAAGCACCTAGAATTTCGTCTCGAAACCCTCATTCTGTTTAACCAACTTAAACATGATTTTGCTACTGTAAAATTTGACGTAAGTCCAGATTAGTAAACGAAGCTTGTTTCTTTCGCCGTTTGAGTTTCGTTGTTTCGTTTGGTTTGATTCTTTTTGCAAACCGGAGTTCTTAAGTTGAACTTTCTGGTTAGATTTCTTATTTGAGTTTTACCCATGCTTCTAGTTGAGTGCTTATTGTATGCTTGTTTGTTTGCGATAGTGTACCCGGAGTGCGAAGCGTGCTACTACGAGTCTATAGGTTTCACGGATCATCAGCAAGGCAAGTAACACTTTGATCATACCTCTTTACTACCTAGTTTTATTGCATTAGATCAATCCTCAAACAATTGCATGATTAGGCTCTGATTTCATATGTGGGTTTTGGGAAGTAGATGAGGTAGTACCCATTGTCCTGTTTATTATCAAACCTTTGGGAGTTATTTCTACGTTTGCTTATATCGCTATGCTATGCTTGTAGACATGGATTGTGTGAGTGTATCCATGACAGATGTGAGTTTTGTTAATTAATGGTTAACCTAAGGTGGCTACTTTAATACACATCTGGGTGGATTGAGGCACCTGGGGAACCCAGTGTTGCCTGTATTTTTTTTGGAAATCCCGGGGTACCGTGTGATTCTCCTATGGACCGCCACCTAGGCTCAAAGGGATCATAAGATTATTCATGCTAGAAACTTCCGTGTGCAGCCACAAGCTATTATGGGCTCTAGCATAGTTGAGTATGTTGCGTGACCTCTTTCAGTGGTAGGCTAGCAGATGTAGGGGATGTAGGCTGGTACTGTCTACCCAGAGTAAATAGTTAATGCTTCTAAAAGACTATGTCTCGGTCATCCGTTTCTCAAACACCATGTAGTGCGAGAAACCAAACGGAGGAGATCGAGTCTTCTGGGGAAAAGTGCGCAAACCTCTGCAGAGTGTACAAACTAATCATGGTTAGCCGTGTCCCCGGTTATGGATGTTTTGAGTATCTAGTTTCTGGATTATCATGTGAATCTCATCACTCTTAATATAATTTGTTTGGGTTAATGATGATGCTTAATTGGGATTAAGAGGGGGATTACCTTCTCAATGTTTAACAACCACCATGATAGTTAAATAAAATTTATTCCTTTGTTGTAGGAAAAAATTGGCTTTATGCAAAACTGTAACATTGCCACCAGCCATATATGTATGTAGTGGTAACATTATTCTGTTCATTACTCTCTATGTGTTACATTGCCAGCATATTCCATGTGCTGACCCGTTTTCGGGCTGCAACGTTCATGTTGCAGACTTTTCAGACGACAAGTAAGGTGCCTTAGGTCGTGATCTTTCACTCAGTGATGCCGTTGGAGTTGATGGACTCACTTTATCTTCCAAGCCTTCCGCTGTATTCATTTTTAGATGGCCTTAAGCCATATTTATTGTAATAAGTTCTCTTTTGAGATATTCGATGTAATAAGTGTGTGATTACTACTCTGATATAAATCCTTCAAGTACTATGTGTGTCAGCATTACCGATCCATGGATGGCACTGAGGCACAGAGATGAGACTGTTTAAGGTCTGGTCGCTACAAGATGGTATCAGAGCACACACTGACTGTAGGACACGACCACTAAGCTAAAACCCTAGATCACTACTCTCTTCTCATTTTTGACCTCTCTCCTTTTCTACTCTATAGGATGGCGGATGTAAGGAACAAGTTCACGCAGCCGGATGAAGATACGCCCTTCGGACGCCACTTGAAGAAAGTCACTAGATACCTGAACATTGGGGTACCAAGCTTCACCAGGACCTACATCGCCACTTTACCAGAAGAGGAGCGTTGGATGATTCAAGTTCAAGTTCCTAGAAGGACGTTCATGCCAGTCACTGAGCCCATAGAGTTTTCCTTTGATGCACCAACCTGGAGTCTAGGAAAGAGCATGGCAGCCCACATCACCATGGGACGCATTGGAGAAGTTTAACACAAGGATCTTAAGGATACTATCTACCAGATTTGTGGCCCCCGAAATGAGCAATGGGAGATGATCAGCACTAGGAAGGATAGATCTATTTCAGCTTTGATCCAGGAGTTAAATCAGCACATTCGTCGCCAGGAGAACCAGATGTGCGCAGGCATGATAGATCTGAAGAAGGAAATGACCAGGATCACGGAGCTGGAAGAACAACTCAAGTCTACACGCGATGGATATGAGGAGGAAATCGTAAAACTATTGGAGAAGAACGACGACCTGATAAAGAAGATCAGAGTGTTCATGGGAGACCCCACGCCAGGAGGAGAAGACGACGATTCAACCTGTCTGGAGAACTACATCATCATCGACGACGCCGACTCAGACCCTGACGATAGCGATGATGACTTTGTTGATGAAGTTGGAGCAGATATCATGGAGTCTTCAACCGATCAATTTTTGTAGTCGACCACCATAACAGTAGTAGTATTCCCCCATGTATATAGTATAGTCCGAGTACTTTTGTAACGATAGATAGACCGTTGTATGCCCTTGTTTGAATTGATTTAAGTGATATTGTTTGTGTTTGTCTCATGTGCATATGGGTAGTGTTTTCCCTCTAGATATATCTCTATTCTATTTTCTCATCTTTTCTAAACCCTCAGATGCCTCCGAGACGCGACAATGGATTTGCTTTCCCACCGGAGCTCACTCAATTGATCCAGCAGCAGAATGCATTGATGCAGATACTAGTCCAGAATCAGAATAAGGGGAACAACAACAACAACAACAACAACAACAACAACAACAACAACAACAACAACAACAACAACAACAACAACAACAACAACAACAACAACAACAACAACAACAACAACAACAACAACAACAACAACAACAACAACAACAACAACAACAACAACAACAACAACAACAACAACAACAACAACAACAACGGCAACGACAACGGCAACGGCAACGGCAACGGCAACGGCAACGGCAATGGCAACGGCAACGGCAACGGCAACGGCAACGGCAACGGCAACGACAACAACAACAACAACAACAACATTAACAACAACAACAACAGAAACAACAATAACAACAGCAACAACAACAGCAACAGCAACAGCAACAGCAACGACAACGACAACGACAACGACAACGACAACGACAACGACAACGACAACGACAACGACAACGACAACGACAACAACAACAACAACAACAACAACAACAACAACAACAACAACAACAACAACAACAACAACAACAACAACAACAACAACAAAAACAACAACAATAACAACAACAACAACAACAAAAACAACAACAACAACAAAAACAATAACAACAACAACAACAATAACAACAACCCACCACCACCACCACCTGTTGATCACTTAGCCTGTTTCTTGAGGCTTAATCCACCGGTGTTCTCCAGTAGCACCGAGCCGATAGTTGCAGATGATTGCTCCGCAAGATTGGCAGGGAGTTGACCACTGCAGGATGCACAGATGCTGAAAGAGTGCGGTTTGCCGCACATCAGCTTGATGGACCCGCATCATCATGGTGGGAGAATTTCACATCCAGTTACCCCATCGACACTGTCACATGGGACCAGTTTCAGCAGGCTTTCCGTATCGCCCATGTTTCAACAGGAGCTATGGCCATGAAGAAGCGTGAGTTTCGTAACTTGTGCCAAGGAGGACGTACAGTTGGCCAGTATGTGGATGATTTTAGTAAATTAGCACGTTATGCCCCAGATGATGTTGCTACGGATGCAGCTAAGCAGGAGAAGTTTCTGGAAGGACTAAATGACGAGTTGACTATGCAGTTGATGGTGGCAACCTTCAACAACTACCAGGAGTTGGTAGATAGAGCTCTCATGATTGAAGGGAAGCAGCAGCAGATTGATAGTCTCAAGAAGAAGTATGGACAAGGGAAGAATAATTCTGGAGCTCAGTAGAAGCCTCGTTTTACCCCGAACTCAGGAGGACCGTTCCAGCATAACCATGGAGGTCACAATCACAATGGAGGAAGTTCGCACAACCATAGTGGTCCCAGGAATGGGAATGGTAATGGATGAAGCAACTGACAGAACCTTTCCAACCCAGCAATGCCCGCCAAGAAGGATCTGAGCCACATTACTTGCTACAAATGCCAGAAGACCGGACATTATGCCAATGAATGTCCTGAAGCTAAGAATGGAAATGGCAATGGAAGCTCTGGGAAGAAGCCGAACCCTTTAAACAGGGGATAGGTGAACCACGTTAACGTGGAGGAGGTTGAAGCGCAGCCAGATGCAGTAATAGGTAAGTTTTTGGTTAAGTCATTTACTGCAATCGTTCTTTTTTATACTGGTGCATCGCATTCATACATGTCAAGGGGATTTGTGGATAAGTATAAACTGCCAACCCAAGCCCTTAGGTCACCCATATTAGTAACCACGCCAGGAGCAGAGCATATGGCTAGTCTATGATGTGATCGGTTACCATTAAGGATTGGTAACTATGAGTTTCCCTCGGACCTAATAGTGTTGGAGTCGCAAGGTCCGGATGTGATATTAGGCATGGATTGGTTATCGAAGTATGGAGGGAACATTGAATGCGCCAGTAAGTCAATTTTGCTTACCACCCCAGAAGGAAGAAGGATCAAGTATGTATTCCGGCATGTGCCGAAGAGGACTCAAGTGAATTCCTTATCAGGAGTTGTACAGGAGGAAGTACCAGTGGTGAAGGATTTTCCTGATGTATTTCCGGAAGAGTTGCCAGGCATGCCACTAGATAGAGACATTGAATTTTTGATTGAGCTTTTGCCAGGCACAGGGCCAATATCTAAGAGACCGTACAGGATGCCCGCCAAGGATTTGGAGGAAATTAAGAAGCAGATTAAGGAGTTACTGGATAAAGGCTATAGTCGCCCAAGTTCGTCACCTTGGGAATCACCAGTGCTTCTAGTGGAGAAGAAGGATGGATCATTGAGGATGGTTGTTGATTATCATGGATTAAATGAAGTAACGATCAAGAACAAGTACCCACTGCCGATGATCAATGATTGTTTTGATCAGTTGCAAGGAGCTATGGTATTTTTCCAAGATTGATCTACGATCAAGATACCACCAGTTGAAGATTCAAGAGCGGGATATACCTAAGACAGCTTTTACCACAAGGTACAGGCTATATGAGTATACCATTATGTCATTTGGTCTGACTAACACACCTGCCTATTTTATGAACATGATGAACAAGGTGTTTATGGAGTTCTTGGATAAGTTCGTCTTGGTGTTCATTGATGATATTCTGGTCTACTCGAAGAATGAAGAGGAGCATAAGGAGCATTTGCGTTTGGTACTTGGAAAGCTTAGAGAACATCAGTTGTATGCCAAGTTCAGCAAGTGTGAGTTTTGGTTGGAGGAAGTTGGATTCCTCGGACATGTTATGTCCGGAGAAGGAATAGCAGTAGACCCCACCAAGGTAGTCACAGTGACAAATTGGGAAGCACCCACGTCAGTTGGAGAGATCCGGAGTTTTCTGGGACTCGCAGGATACTACCGGAGATTCATTGAGAATTTCTCGAAGATTGCCAAACCCATGATGGAGTTGTTGAAGAAGGACACCAAGTTCAAATGGACTGAGGAATGTGAGGCCAGTTTCCAGGAGTTGAAGAAACGTTTGGTTACATCACCAGTGTTGATTGTGCGAGATCAACGCAAGGATTATGAAGTATATTGCGACGCTTCTCGTCGAGGACTTGGAGAAGTGCTTATGCAGGAGGGAAGAGTTGTTTCTTATGCCTCACCACAGCTTAAGCCCCATGAGTTGAACTATGCTACACATGATTTGGAGTTAGCAACTGTAGTGCATGCATTGAAGACATGGAGACATTTTCTCATCGGAAACCATTGTGAGGTGTACACGGATCACAAGAGTTTGAAGTATATCTTCACGCAGAAGGAGTTGAATCTCAGGAAAACGAGATCGTTAGAGCTCATTAAGGATTATGATATGAGATTGCACTATCATCCAGGAAAGGCTAACGTAGTAGCTGATGCGTTGAGCCGCAAGAGCCATGTCAACACCCTCATGACCGGAGAGTTACCCAAGGAGTTAGCCGAGGATCTTCGCGACCTATGTTTGGAGATAGTTCCGAGAGGCTATGTAGCAGCATTGGAGATTCAGTCTACTTTGATGGATAAGATCAGAGATGCTCAGAAGACTGACAAGGAGATTGCCGAGATAAAGGAAAGGATGAGCAAAGGAAAAGCTAAGGGATTTCATGAGGATGAGCACGATACCTTATGGTTTGAAGACCGCGTTTATGTGCCTAATGATCCAGAGATCGGGAAGTTGATTCTGCAAGAAGCCCATAATTCGCCGTATTCGATTCACCCAGGAAATACCAAGATGTATATGGATTTGAAGGACAGTTTCTGGTGGACAGGAATGAAGAAAGATATTGCAAAGTATGTAGCAGTTTGTGATGTATGTTAGAGTAAAAGCAGAGCATCAGAAGCCAGCATGATTGCTACAGCCATTGCCGATACCCGAATGGAAGTGGGATAAGTTAGGCATGGATTTTATCACGGGATCGCCCAGGACTCGTTCAGGCTATGACTCGATATGGGTTGTAGTCGATCGTTTGATGAAGGTAGCTCATTTCATCCCAGTGAAGACCACTTATACCAGTGCTAAGTTGGCGAAGATATATATGACCAGGATCGTATGTCTGCATTGAGTTCTGAGGACCATTGTATCAGATAGAGGAATCCAGTTCACCTCAAAGTTCTGGAATCAGTTGCACGAAACTTTGGGTACCAGGCTAGAGTTCAGTACATCCTTTCATCCGCAGACAGATGGACAGACCGAGAGAGTCAATCAGATTCTGGAGGACATGTTGAGAGCTTGTGCGCTAGATTATGGATCTAGTTGGGACGACAATTTGCCTTATGCAGAGTTATCTTACAACAATAGTTATCAATCAAGTTTGAAGATGGCCCCTTTCGAAGCTTCGTACGGAAGGAGGTGCAGGACACTGTTGTTGTGGGATGAAGTTGGAGACCGTCAGTTGTTTGGACCACATTTGATCAAAGAGTCTGAAGAGAAGGTTAAGTTGATTCGCGATAGACTCAAGGTAGCCCAATCCAGGCAGAAGAGCTATGTGGATTCTAAACGCAAGGATACAGTTTACAAAGTCGGAGACAGAGTTTATCTTCGAGTGTCCCCACTTCGAGGAGTTAAGCGTTTTGGAGTTAAGGGAAAGTTAGCGCCACGTTTTGTGGGACCATACAAAGTCTTGGAACGTATGGGAGAAGTTGCTTACAAGTTGGAGTTGCCCGAAGGATTGTCAGGAGTACACAATGTGTTCCACATTTCCCAGCTGAAGAAGTGCCACACAGAGATGGCTGATATTCCATTGAGAGATACAGTGCCACTCGAACCGATTCAATTGGATAGCGATTTGACCTATGAGGAGAAACCAGTCAAGATTCTAGAGTTTGCCAGCCGTGTCACACGCAACAAAGTCATCAAGTTCTGCAAAGTTCAGTGGAGCCACTATAACGAAGATGAAGCCACCTGGGAGCGAGAGGAAGACCTACAGAAGGATCACCCTCACCTATTTTCTAGCCAACCTGAATCTCGAGGGCGAGATTCATCTTAAGGGGGGTAGGTTTGTAACATCCCAAATTTTCAATTTGGAATGTTATACAATAGATCATCATTGCATATCATATTTTATTGCATTTTTTGGCTTGATCCTAGAAATTCTACGCAACTCAAGGACCCACGGAGAGAGTTGGGGATTTCGTTATTTTCATATTTGAGATTTCTCAAATTTTAAAAAGAGGATCATTTGGTTTTAAGTATTTTTTTCTTTCCTAATATTTCTAAAATAAAAATATATTTGAGGAGATAAAATGACTTCTCCAAAATAAATGAAATATTAGAGGGAAAATATTAAAATCAATTTTTTTATTTCATGTGGATTTCATTGCAATTTTATTCGAATTAGAAAAATTGCACATTTTCAAAATTGCATTTCAGGGCCAAGAAAATGTTCATCTTGTTCTAAATATTTTATTTAGACGGTGAAAATTTGTTTTGGAATTTTTAGTTTTTTATTTATTTTTCTAGGATTTATTTAAGTTTCGGCAGAATCAAATTTTAGAAAAATCGCTTCGGACCGACCGGGCCGAAGGCCCAGCCGTCCACCGCCTCCCTCGCGCGCCCGTGCTCGCACTGGACTCCGCCGGAGTCCGGGAGACCGCCGCCGCCTCGGGTTGCCCCTCCCCCAAGCCGATGCCGCCGCTCCCCCTCTTAAAAGCCGCCGCCCCCGCCCCACATCGCCACCAAAGCCGCGGCAGCAGCAGCACCGCAGTCGCCGCGCCGCCTCCTGCCTTGTGCCACCGCCGCCGCCGCACTTCCCCGCCGCCGCCGCACCACCCCGCCGACGATGCCGCCCCGCAGCACCCCACCTCACCTCGCCTCGCTGGAGCCGCCATTCCGACCCGATCCTATCCGGAGCCGCTGGTTTTTTTCGGTTTAGGAAAAAACCGACCGGTTTTTATTTAAACCCTAGTTTCATTTTTAATAGATCAGTTTTTTTAGGTTTACTTATTTAGTGAGCGTCGCTCGTTCGTTCGTTTTAAACAAACGTTGTTCACCGTTTAGCCACAGAGCGAACGTTCGTTCGTTAGCCTGTTCGTCAGTTTTTCTTTTTCCAGGGTTCGACTATTTTAGAATCGTGATTTCTGCCCTGATTTTCGTTTTAGTATATCTTTTCGCTCGTTTATCGGAATCAGGCGATTCAAGCACCTAGAGTTTCATCTCGAAACCCTCTTTCTGTTGAACCAACTTAAACATGATTTTTCTACTGTAAAATTTGACTTAAGTCCAGATTAGTAAACAAAGTTTGTTTCTTTTGCCGTTTGAGTTTTGTTGTTTCGTTTGGTTTGATTCTTGTTGCAAACCGGAGTTCTTAAGTTGAACTTTCTGGTTAGATTTCTTATTTGAGTTTTACCCGTCCTTCTAGTTGAGTGCTTATTGTATGCTTGTTTGTTTGCGATAGAGTACCCGGAGTGCGAAGCGTGCTACTACGAGTCCCTAGGTTTCACGGATCATCAACAAGGCAAGTAACACTTTGATCATACCTCTTTACTACTCAGTTTTATTGCATTAGATCAATCCTCAAACAATTGCATGATTAGGATCTGATTTAATATGTGGGTTTTGGGAAGTAGATGAGGTACTACCTATTGTCCTGTTTATTATCAAACCTTTCGGAGTTACTTCTACGTTTGCTTATATAGCTATGCTATTCTTGTAGACGTGGATTGGGTGAGTGTATCCATGACAGATGTGAGTTTTGTTAATTAATGGTTAACCTAAGTTGGCTACTATAATACACATCTGGGTGGATTGAGGCACCTGGGGAACCCAGTGTTGCCTGTATTTTTTTTTGGAAATCCTGGGGTACCGTGTGATTCTCCTATGGACCGCCACCAGGGCTCAAAGGGATCATAAGATTATTCATGCTAGAAACTTCCCTGTGCAGCCACAAGCTATTATGGGCTCTAGCATAGTTGAGTATGTTGCGTGACCTCTTTTAGTGGTAGGCTAGTAGATGTAGGGGATGTAGGTTGGTACTGTCTACCCAGAGTAAAGAGTTAATGCTTCTGAAAGACTATGTCTCGGTCATCCGTTTCTCAAACACCATGTAGTGCGAGAAACCAAATGGAGGGGATCGAGTCTTGTGGGGAAAAGTGGCAAACCTCTGCAGAGTGTACAAACTAATCATGGTTAGTCGTGTCCCCGGTTATGGATGTTTTGAGTATCTATTTTCTGGATTATCATGTGAATCTCATCACTCTTAATATAATTTGTTTGGGTTAATGATGGTGCTTAAATGGGATTGAGAGGGGGATTACCTGCTCAATGTTTAACAACCACCATGATAGTTAAATTAAATTTATTCCTTTGTTGTAGGAAAAAATTGGCTTTATGCAAAACTATAACCATAGAGCTTTCCACCAGCCATATATGCATGTAGTGATAGCATTATTCTGTTCATTACTCTCTATGTGATACATTGCCAGCATATTCCATGTGCTGGCCCATTTTCGGGCTGCAACGTTCATGTTGCAGACTTTTCAGAGGACAAGTAAGGTGCCTTAGGTCGTGATCTTTCACTCAGTGATGCCGTTGGAGTTGATGGACTCACTTTGTCTTGCAAGCCTTCCGCTATATTCGTTTTTAGATGGCCTTAAGCCATATTTATTGTAATAAGTTCTCTTTTGAGATATTCGATGTAATAAGTGTGTGATTGCTCCTCTATTATAAATCCTTCAAGTATTGTGCGTGTCAGCATTACCGATCCAGGGATGGCACTGAGGCACTGAGATCGGACTATTTTAGGTCTGGTTGCTACAGTTCTATAGGCCCATAATGCATCATCAAGTTTCTTGGACCAATTCTTTCTAGATCTATTAACAGTCTTTTGCAGAATTAATTTGAGCTCTCTATTGCTAAGTTCTACTTGGCCACTAGACTGTGGGTGATATGAAGATGCAATTCTATGATTAACATCATACTTAGCAAGCATTTGACGGAAAGCACCATGAATAAAATGTGAACCACCATCAGTCATTAAGTATCTAGGGACTCCAAACCTCGGAAAATAACTTCTTTAAGCATCCTAATAGAGGTGTTATGATTAGCACTACTAGTTGGAATAGCTTCTACCCACTTAGTAACGTAATCAACAACAACTAAAATATGTGTATACCCATTAGAGGCAGGAAACGATCCCATATAATCAAAGCCCCAAACATCAAATGGTTCAATAACAAGAGAATAATTCATAGGCATTTCTTGACGTCAACTAATATTACAAATCCTTTGACATTCATCACAAGACAAGACAAACTTACGACCATCATTGAAGAGAGTAGGCCAATAACAACCGATTGCAATACCTTATGTGCGGTTCTATCTCCAATATGGTGTCCTCCATATGCCTCGGAGTGACACTTGCGTAGGATCTGTTCCTGTTCATGCTTAGGTACATAATGTCTAATAACACCATCTACTCCTTTATAAAGGTGTGGGTCATCCCAGAAGTAATGTCTTAAATCATAGAAAAACTTTTTCTTTTGCTGGTATGTGAAACTAGGTGGTATGAATTTAGCAACAATGTAATTAGCGTAATCAGCATACCATGGAGCAGTACGAAAAGCATTTATGACAGCTAATTGTTCATTAGTGAAGCTATCATCAATAGGTAGTGGGTCATCAAGAACATTCTCTAACCTAGACAAGTTGTCTACAACGGGGTTCTCAGCTCCCTTTCTATCAGTAATACGCAAATAAAATTCTTGGAGCAAGAGAACCCATCTAATAATTCTAGGTTTAGCATCTTTCTTTTCAATGAGATATTTAATAGCAGCATGATCAGTGTGAATAGTTACTTTAGAATCAACAATATAAGGTCTGAACTTATCACAAGCAAATACAACTGCTAAGAATTCTTTTTCAGTAGTAGCATAATTTCTCTGGGCAGTGTCTAGAGTTTTACTAGCATATTGAATAACATTAATTTCTTATCGACTTTTCGCCCTAGAATAGCACCTACAACATAATCACTAGCATTACACATAATTTCAAAGGGTAAATCCAATCAGGTGGCTGAACAATAGGTGCAGAAATCAAGGCTTTCTTAAGTATTTCAAATGCTTCTACACAATCATCATCAAAGACAAACGGAATATCTTTTTGTAATAGATTAGTCAGAGGCCTAGAAATTTTAGAAAATTCCTTAATGAACCTCCTATAAAAACCGGCAGGACCAAGGAAACTTCTTATACCTTTAATGTCCTTGGGACATGGCATCTTTTCAATTGCATCAACTTTAGCTTTATCAGCTTCAATACCTTTCTCAGAAATTTGGTGCCCCAAGACAATGCCTTCATTAACCATAAAGTGGCACTTTTCCCAATTCAAGACGAGACTAGTATCTTCACATCTCTGCAAAACTCGATCAAGGTTGCTCAAGCAATCATCAAAAGAAGATCCATAGACGGAGAAATCATCCATGAATATTTCACAAATCTTTTCACAAAAGTCAGAGAATATAGGCATCATGCATCTTTGAAAGGTAGCAGGTTCATTACATAAACCAAAAGGCATACGTCTATAAGAAAAAGTACCGAAAGGGCAAGTAAAAGTGGTCTTTTCTTGATCCTTCGCTGACAGAGGTATTTGAGACAAACCATAGTAACCATCTAGAAAGCAAAAATGTGTATGTTTGGATAGTCTTTCTAGCATTTGATCAATAAAAGGTAAATGTTAATGATCTTTCTTAGTAGCTTTATTTAATTTGCGGAAATCAATTACCATCCTATAACCTGTAATAGTTCTTTGCAGGATCAATTCATTTTTATCATTAGTAACAACAATAATACCTCCCTTCTTATGGACACAATAGACAGGACTTACCCACTGACTATCAGCAACGGGATAAATTATACCTGCCTCAAGGAGCTTTAGTATTTCCTTTCTTATCACTTCTTTCATCTTAGGATTTAACCGTCGTTGATGATCAATAACTGGTTTTGCGCCTTCTTCTAATTTTATTTTGTGTTGGCATAAAGTGGGACAAATGCCCTTAAGATCATCAAGAGTATATCCAATAGCAGCACGGTGCTTCTTCAGAGTTTTTCAATAATCTTTCCTCTTCTTACTCTGAAAGGTTAGCACTAATAATAACAGGATATATCTTCTTTTCATCAAGATAAGCATATTTAAGAGTATCAGGTAATGGTTTAAGCTCAAACACGGGATCACCCTTGGGTGGAGGAGGATCCCTAGGATTTCAACAGGCAAGTTGTGTTTCAAAATAGGTCCCTGTTTAAAGAATACTTCATCTATTTCCCTTCTTTCATTCATAAACATATCATTTTCATGGTCTAGCAAATATTGTTCTAAAGGATCAGTAGGAGGCACGGCAATAGAAGCAAGACCAATAATTTCATCCTTACTAGGCAATTCTTTATCATGGGGTTGTCTACGAAATTTAGCAAAATTGAACTCATGAGAGATATTGATGTGGAGCATCCCTCGACCATCACCATGCACGTCACTCTACCACCGCAAGCACGAAGAGAACCTATGACGAGAGCTCGCGCATGCACCGTCGAAACCGAGGTGAACTCTTTCCTCTTTGAGTTTCATTCGGATTCACACAAGAGTCGGATTCTACCTCAAATGGAAGTACTATGCATAATTAGGTGTCAAGGTGTTGATCATGGAGAGGCTAGCGCGAAGACCCAAGCACCTACGGTCGAGGAGAAGGAGGAGAGGAGCGACAAGAGAGAAGACGAAGAAAGCACAAGGACCCGGGCTCTCTACACACCCCGGGTGCCCGGCCACATGTGCCCCGGGTGCCCGGCCAAACCCGGAAGGCGCCCCGGGTGCCCAGCCCCCTGCGCTGGAAACTGCTGCTCCACCCCCGGGTGCCCGGGCCACCACACCCCGGGTGCCCGGTCCTCTCCAGCCGGCCACCGGCCCGGTCCGGGTGCCCGACCCATGCTTGCCCGGGTGCCCGGCTTCCCCCCTGGCGCGGCCCAGCCCACTCCGGGTGCCCGGCCCCACCGCCCCGGGTGCCCGGGCCACCTCCCGCACCGGCCCAACACGCTCCCGGGTGCCCGGGCTTTGAGGCCCATGGTGCCCGGCCGAAGCCGCCCAGCCCCCTGCTCCGACCCCGGGTGCCCGGGCCTGAGTCCCCCGGGTGCCCGCACCACTCCGAGGCTTGTGTGCCAGTTTTGGGTTTTCACCCTTGTATCCCTCTCCCCTCTCCCAACTCGTCCCTAGGCTATATAAGGACATCCCAGAGCTCATTGGTAGGATAGCAAAGTATTTGATAGACATTTGTGAGCTTTGCTCCATGGATCCACTCCACTAGGAGATCAAGACCTCCTCTTGGAGTGACCAAACATCAAGACCTCCTCCTTGGGGAAGGATCCCCATCATAGGATCATCAAGCCCTCATCTCCTTCATAGGATTTGGGATGAACTCTACCATGTATCTTATTTCTCTTTAATTGTTCATGTACCTTGTGGATCTTGTGTGACTGTTAGTCTAGTGGATGTGTGATTTGGACTTGTTCGTGAGTGTTCCTCTTGTTTTCCCTCTTGTGTTCATCTTATTCTTGAGGATTTCCCCTCCAATTCGTGAAAGATCTTCACCTAGGGTTCCACCCTACAACATCTTGGTATCATAAGCCATGGTTTCTCATGAAATTGGAGCCCCCCATTTGTTTTCTAGCTAATTTTGTGTGTTCTTCCCCAATTTCGAAAATTACCCACCAAAAATAGCCCCAATTTTTTTTGTGATTTGTTGGTTTGATGAGATTTTGTTGGATTTGATCCATGGATTTGCTTGGTTTCTAGTGGATCCAGCATTCCCCCATCCATCTCCACCTTTCCCTCCACAAAATCCACCAATTTCTTGCATCTTCCCACGAATTTCCGCCCAAACCCGACACCCCCGGGCACCCGGACCTCAAACCCCGGGCACCCGGACACCCCCGCCCACCCCCATGGACCGCCCCGGGTGCCCGCACCCCAAACCCCGGGCACCCGCACCCCCGGGCTGTTTGCCTCGGACCACCCCGGCCGCCCGCACCTTCCACCCCCGGGCACCCGCACCCCCCAGTTTCAGCCGCGTGCACTTTACCGTTTCGGCCATAACTTTCATTCCCGGAGTCCAATTTTCGCGTTCTTTAGCTCGTTGAGTAGCTATTGACATCCCCCATCCATCTAGATAGGTTCCAACACCATTTGACTCCATCAAAAATTTGGCATTTTGGCATCTTTGCATAGTGCCATCCACCATATCATCCGCCAAACCACCATAGCTTTCCGTAACCTAACTCATTTTCGATCCATATAGCATTTGTGGTTGCTTGAGTGGTGACTTGAGTCTCCTAAGGTGTTTCGGCTACTTAGGGACGGTTGCTTCATCATCAACCACCACCACCACTTCTGCATTGCTAACTCCGGAACCACCAACGCTTTCCGCTACCATCATTTGACATTTTCCTTGAGATTTTGAGTTCGCAGGTTTTTACCGTTTCCTAAGGTGTTTCGGCTACTTAGGGACGGGTCTACATCATCTTGGTATCTACATCAAGAACACCGCCACTCATCATCGCCGTGAGGTCGTCATCGACATCGACCACTTCACCAACTTGACACCCTAACGGTAAGCAAGAACGGTACCCTCTATATCATCTTGGTATTGTGGTATCCTATCATTGTACATTCTTGCCATTACATTGTTAACCCCTTAGCCCATTTTGCGTCACTTGCCTATCGAGACTAGCCATTTGAGTATTGCCGGCAACGTTACTTGTGCACGTTAGTGATCCGTACCTTCCATTGCATACACACCATATCATATTGGTATCATCGTGGTATCATCATATCATCCCTTGTGTTACAAGATCGTTCCCGCATATACACAATTTCTATCTTAGTTTGTGCATTTCGCATAAGTGGCCATACAAAAAAAGAATAAGCTTTTAAGCAAAAGGAAAAGAGAGCAAAGAGCTTGTAAGCAAGAGCCATAGCATCATACCATTGCACATAAGATTGTCATATCCGATCATCTTGGATCATCTTAAGAGGAACATCGGGAACATCATACACATAGCATACTTGGGATCGAAGGCTCATACATTTTCATCTTATAGGTTGTGGACAAGTGTCGTATCCGCCTATTGAGCAATCGTGCTAGTGTCTCTCTTGAGTTGTGCAAAATGAGCGTTTTCCATGGATTCCACATTTTGGGCTCATTCCTTGGTTGCATGACCCCATTTATCTATCCATATGTGTGTTTCCGTGTGCCACATATTGCTATTGGTCTACTTGTTTCACTTGCGAATTTGTGAATCTTTTCCAACATTATTGATTCTTGCCAACATTTTGCATCAAATTTTTGTGCCACTATCCTCACCGAGCTCCACCATAAGCTTTACTTGATAGGTGTGAGTTAACAAGTCTGGTACCAATTCCACTATTCTTTCATCTCACATTGAGTGAAACGGGATACATCCTCAACTTTGGGAAAAGGTAACTTGGTATTGTTTATCTCATTTCCTACTCACCTCTACCCGAGTCTTGTGATGGATAGGCAAGGCATTTCATCTCCGGTCTTCCACGACAACAATGGCATGAACAACTACATCACCAAAATACCCATCTTCGTACTACAACGAGCAACGCGAGGCATTGAGCGACTCACCGCCGACATTCATCAACTTGAAGCACGGACAAGAGACTACCTCGACACCAAGTTGTCCGAACAAAGGGATCAAGTACGCGACATGTTGGCCAACTACAAGTCTTCTTCCCCTTCGTCATCTTCAAGGCGGCGACGCTCAAGTGGCCAATCTTCGGAACGTCATCGAGCTCAATCACTACAACACCATCAAGATGAAGATGCTCGCGATGCGTACACCTACAAGTCCCAGAAAGCTCTACATCAAGCTACGACCAAACTTCATGAGCACAAGAGAAGACCACGAGACAAGCACCACCGAGACGGAGCTACGACTACTACCACCACTTCGGCATCTTCGCAAAGTGTTCTCAAGGCCATCCAGGGCGACGATGACGAGATGATCGAGCATGGGATTTTCCCTTCGGTCATGGAGGAGAGCGATGATGTGCCATCTTCAGCCTTCATCCATGGCGACGACGATGAGATGGTTGAGCATGGGATTTTCCCTTCGACCACGACAACGTATGATGACTTGAGTGACTTGTGCCACCATATTGAGAGTGAGAGTGACTTCACCACTAGCCCCATATATGACGATTTGCCCCAATTCCCATGTGAGGAGAGCCACCACCACCACCACTTGAGTGATTTGAGTGACTCCACCATATGTGACATTGAGTGCACCTACCTTGAGGGAGTGAGTGAGCCAGCACCAGATAGAGAGTGTGAGGTAGTTGATAGGGCATGTGAGGCCATTTTGATTTCTAACAACTTAACCTCTACCTCTTTTGTGTCTTCTCCTTTGGTGCTAGGTCCCATTTATGATGACGTGCTGATCCTCGATGACTTCGTCCTTCCTTTGGACAAGACAATGGCCATGGTGGAATATGATGCACCCCCACATGGTTCCATCACGATGAAGATGATGACCACCATTTGGTCTTTGCCACCTCACCTACACCACATGAGTGGAATGCCATCGGTAACATAGGTGACGGTGATGCTCTTGTCCCACTAGTGGACATTCTAGACATTGATTGCTTGCATGATGTTGACCCACCTATTACCATGCTCCATGCTAGTATGATTTCCACATGCGATGATTTACCCATTTATGATGAGTTTGATGATTGCCATGCGGAGTCTAGTAGTTGTGATGCCATGTTACATAGGATTTCTTGTGATAATTCTCTTGGTCACATCATGTTTGATAATCCGCTTGACTTGTCATATGCTATGCATGAGATCACTCATATGTCTTATTTGCAATCTTGTCATAGTGACTATGCATATGCCATTAAAATTAATCCAATTTGCACATATGGCATAGATGACAATCCCATGGTTATTGGCATTTGTTTTTCTTGTGATGATATTGATATGCTTCCTTTGCATCATTTATCTCATATGCCATGCCATGACCACCTAGCTTCCGATATGCATTGTTTTGGATATAGTTCATATTCTCCATATGATGTTTCCACTATTGCTCATGAGGAGACCCCCATAGTTTCCTCATACATTTTAGGAGATTTCGATCCAACCCATCCATTGCATGATCCCACTACTTGTGTACACCATATGCTCCCCATGAATAAACATGCTAGTGATGTGCCATATGCTTGCATTATCAATTTGTGCCCCCATCGTGTCATACACAATAACTATTCTTTCATGATGGATGACATGTTCTTATACCATGCATCAAATTTCTTTGAGCGATGCTTATCTTGTGCTACCTCACATGTGCACATACACATCATGATGGATGATGTGTACATTTACCACGAGCACAATTTCTTTGGTTTGTGTCTCTTTTCTGTAGGTACCCATGAATACTTGTCAACCTCGCAATCCCATGAGTTGTCAAAACGAGCTCTAGAGAGCACCGATGACTTGGGATCCCTTAGAGTGTCTTTCCCACCGCTCTCCTTGCGCAAAGACTTCGCGCATTTCTTCTACATGGCTCTCACATGGTTATGGTTATTTACCACTTCTCACTTTATGCCCATATTGCCATGTTCACTTTGCATGATATTCTCATTACTATGCCTTTGCCATGCATTTGTGACCCATGCTTTGCATTACACATGATGATTGATTCTACTATGTGTATGTGTATTTGCAAGCTTGGTGGAGATATTGCTTGTTATTGCCATGTTCCAGTTATGCCACATTCCTATGATGATATCTTGCTTTGCAATCGTGCTTGTGATATGCCATGTGCATTGCCTATGCCTACTTTTTGCTCGCATGACATGATTGCCATGATTTCCTCTAGTGTGTTGCATCTTTGCTCCACTAGTTTGCATGCCTTGATTTCTATGAATTCTCATGTTGCATCCAATTCTTGGATTACTTGCTCCTATAACATGTTTGGTTGCAACAATGTCATTCATTCACATATGCCATGTCCCATTGATTGCTACATGCTTGCCTTGATTGCCTCACACATGATGAACAATTGCTCTTTCTATTGTGTTGAGTGCCACTCGTTTTTCACTACACCATATGCACATTATGCTTGGATTGTCTTGCACTCGCATGTGTTTAGTCATATCATCTTCATGGGTGTTGTGAATGACTCTTAGGCCTACCATAGACCGTTCATTGAGAATCTTATGCATGCTTGCTATGATATTGAGGTAGATGCTTGTTCACTTGTCACACATATTAGCACCTTTACCTCACCCTTGCATGACCGTTTCCATGATGCTTCTCCATATGATAAATTTATGTGCTTACATGCTATGCCACACTCCCTTGTCAAACCATATGATATGCTTGATGACAATAATTGTTGGGTGAATCACCTCTCGAATGCTTGGTTTTGCATCAATGCCAACCATATTTGTTTTTCCAAGTGCTTGTTATCTTTGCTCCTTTTGAAGGAATTACAAGACGGTGCGACATTGGAGAGTGACCATTTCGAGCTTCAACATGACAAGTGCTTGGTGGTTGTCCACTTCTACACGGCAACGCCTTCTCTTCCCCATGGTGATGATGATCACGATCCGTGGACGGATCTCTCCCAAGGGGGGGAGATGATGCGGAGCATCCCTCGACCATCACCATGCACGTCACTCTACCACCGCAAGCACGGAGAGAACCTATGAAGAGAGCTCACGCACACACCATCGAAACTGAGGTGAACTCTTTCCTCTTTGAGTTTCATTCGGATTCACATGAGAGTCGGATTCTACCTCAAATGGAAGTACTATGCATAATTAGGTGTCAAGGTGTTGATCATGGAGAGGCTAGCGCGAAGATCCAAGCACCTACGGTCGAGGAGAAGGAGGAGAGGAGCGGCAAGAGAGAAGACGGAGAAAGCACAAGGACCCGGGCTCTCTACACACCCCGGGTGCCCGGCCACATGTGCCTCGGGTGCCCGGCCAAAACTGGGAGGTGCCCCGGGTGCCCGGCCAAACCTGGGAGGCACCCCGGGTGCCCAGCCAACTGGCCCCGGGTGCCCGCCCCCCTGCGCTGGGAGCTGCTGCTCCACCTCCGGGTGCCCGGGCCACCACAGCCCGAGTGCCCGGTCCTCTCCAGCCGGCCACCAGCCCGGTCCGGGTGCCTGGCCCATGCTTGCCCGGGTGCCCAGCTTCCCTCCTGGCGTGGCCCAGCCCACTCCGGGTGCCCTTGCCTCGCCGCTCCGGGTGCCCGGGCCACCTTCCGCACCGGCCTGGCACGCCCCCGGGTGCCCGGGCTTTGAGGCCCCGGGTGCCCGGCCGAAGCCGCCCAGCCTCCTGCTCCGACCCCGAGTGCCTGGGCCTGAGTCCCCCGGGTGCCCGCACCACTCCGAGGCCTGTGTGCCACTTTTGGGTTTTCACCCTTGTATCCCTCCCCCCTCTCCTAACTCGTCCCTAGGCTATATAAGGACATCCCCTAGCTCATTGGTAGGATAGCAAAGTATTTGATAGACATTTGTGAGCTTTGCTCCATGGATCCACTCCACTAGGAGATCAAGACCTCCTCTTGGAGTGACCAAACATCAAGACCTCCTCCTTGGGGAAGGATCCCCATCATAGGATCATCAAGCCCTCATCTCCTTCATAGTATTTGGGACGAACTCTACCATGTATCTTATTTCCCTTTGATTGTTCATGTACCTTGTGGATCTTGTGTGATTGTTAGTCTAGTGGATGTGTGATTTGGACTTGTTCTTGAGTGTTCCTCTTGTTTTCCCTCTTGTGTTCATCTTATTCTTGGCGATTTCCCCTCCAATTCGTGAAAGATCTTCACCTAGGGTTCCACCCTACAACACATATCTCCTAAGCCAATCGTAACAACATTTTTTCACAATCAATCATAGCATTAACAGTGTTCAAGAAGGGTCTACCAGATATGATGGGACAAAATTCATCTTGTGGGGAGCCAAGAACAAGAAAATCAGCAGGATATTTGACTTTTCCACACAAAATTTCAAAATCTCTAACAATCCCAATTGGTGAAATAGTATCTCTATTGGCCAGCTTAATTGTAACATCAATTTCTTCTACCTCAGCAGGTGCAATATCATGCATAATTTCTTCATATAAGGAAAAGGGTATTGCACTAGCACTAGCACCAATATCACATAAGCCATGATAACAATGATCTCCTATTTTAACAGAAATAACAGGCATGCCTACAACAGTTCTATGTGTCTTAGCATCAGGTCTAGCAATTCTAGCAGCTTGTTCACAAAAATAAATAACATGACCTTCAATATTATCAGCCAAGAGATCTTTAACCATAGCAATACTAGGTTCAAATTTAATTTGCTCAAGAGGTTTATAAGTTCTAGTATTACTCTTAAAAACCACAGTTGAAGCTTTAGCATGATCCTTTATCCTAACAGGGAAAGGTGGTTTCTCAATATAAGTAGAAGGAACAATAGGATCATTATAAGTGATAGTCTTTTCTTCAACTGTAATAGGTGCAACTACTTTTACTTTAGTGGGAGGATTATATTTAAACCACTTATCCTTAGGGAGATCAACATGAGTAGCAAATGATTCACAAAAAGAAGCTACTATCTCAAAGTCAAGTCCATATTTAGTGCTAAATCCACGAAAAGCATCAGTATCCATAAAAGATTTAACACAATCAAACTTAGGTCTCATACCTGACTCCTAACCATCGTCAGAATCCCAATCTTCAGAGTTGCATTTAGTTCTTTCCAATAAATCCCATTTGAATTCAATAGTCTTCATCATAAAAGACCCAGCACAAGAAGTATCAAGCATGGTGCGATTGTTGAGAGAAAGCCAAACATAAAAGTTTTGAATAATCATTTTCTTGAGAGCTCATGATTGGGGCATGAATATAACATTGACTTAAGCCTCCCCCAAGCTTGAGCGATGCTTTCTCCTTCGCGAGGCCAAAAATTATATATATGATTGTGATCATGATGAACAAGATGCATAGGATAAAACTTCTGGTGAAATTCCAATTTCAATCGTTTATAGTCCCAGGATCCCATATCATCACATAGCCCATACCATGTCAATGCGATCCCTTCAAAGATAAAGGGAAGACCTTCTTCTTAATAACATCATCGGGCATACCTGCAAGCTTAAATAATCCACAAACTTCATCCACAGAGATAAGGTGTAAATCGGAATGCAATGTTCCATCTCCTGCAAAGGGATTAGCTAGCAGTTTCTCTACCATACCCGAAGGAATTTCAAAGTAAACATTTTCAGTAGGTTCAGTAGGTTGAGGAGCAACTATTTTCTCTACTAGTCGGGGTGAAGATACCCCGAAGAAGCCCTCAAAGGATTAGTTCCATAGTAACAAGTGACAGTAAATTTCAGCACACCATATAAATGTTTCCTTACCAAGTTCCACTTACCAAAGGCGCTTCACTCCCCAGCAATGGCGCCAGAAAAGAGTCTTGATGACCCACAAGTGTAGTGGATCTATCGTAGTCCTTTCGATAAGTAAGAGTGTCGAACCCAACGAGGAGCAGAAGGAAATGACAAGCGGTTTTTAGTAAGGTATTCTCTACAAGCACTAAAAATGTAGGTAACAGATAGTTTTTTGATAAGATAATTTGTAACGGGTAACAAGCAATGAAAGTAAATAAGGTGCAGCAAGGTGGCCCAATCCTTTTTGTAGCAAAGGACAAGCCTGGACAAGTTCTTCTAATGAGAAAAGCGCTCCCGATGACACGTGGGTATTATCGTCAAGCTAGTTTTCATCACGCTCATATGATTCGCCTTCGTTACTTTGATAATTTGATATGTGGGTGGACCGGTGCTTGGGTACTGCCCTTTCTTGGACAAGCATTCCACTTATGATTAACCCCTATTGCATGCATCTGCAAGTACAAAAGAAGTATTAAGGTAAACCTAACCACGACATGAAACATATGGATCCAAATCAGCCCCTTACGAAAGCAACGCATAAACTAGGGTTTAAGCTTCTGTCACTCTAGCAACCCATCATCTACTTATTACTTCCCAATGCCTTCCTCTAGGCCCAAACAGTGGTGAAGTGTCATGTAGTCAACATTCACATAACACCACTAGAGGAGAGGCAACATACATCTCATCAAAATATCGAACGAATACCAAATTCACATGACTACTAATAGCAAGACTTCACCCATGTCCTCAGGAACAAACGTAACTAGTCACAAAGCATATTCATGTTCATAATCAGAGGAGTATTAATATGCATTAAGGATCTGAACATATGATCTTCCACCGAACAAACCAACTAGCATCAACTACAAGGAGTAATCAACACTACTAGCAACCCACAGGTACCAATCTGATGTTTCGATACAAAGATTGGATACAAGAGATGAACTAGGGTTTGAGAGGAGATGGTGCTGGTGAAGATGTTGATGGAGATTGACCCCCACCCGATGAGAGGATCGTTGGTGATGATGATGGTGATGATTTCCCCCTCCCGGAGGGAAGTTTCCCCGGCCGAACAGCTCCGCCGGAGCCCTAGATTGGTTCCGCCAAGGTTCCGCCTCGTGGAGGCGGAGTTTCGTCCCGTAAGCTTGCTTATTATTTTTTCCAGGGTAAAAGACTTCATATAGCAGATGGCCACCGGAGGGCTGCCAGGTGGCCCACGAGGCAGGGGGCGTGCCCAGGGTGGTAGGGTGCGCCCCCACCCTCGTGGACGGTGGGTGGCCCCCGTTAGGTATTTCTTCCGCTGAATATTTATCATTAATTCCAAAAATGACTTTCGTGGAGTTTTGGGAGTTTTGGAGCTGTGCAGAATAGGTCTCCAATATTTGCTTCTTTTCCAGTCTAGAATCCCAGCTGTCGGCATTCTCCCTCTTTATGGAAACCTTGTAAAATAAGAGAGAATAGCCATAAGTATTGTAACATAACATGTAATAACAGGCCATAATGCAATAAATATCGATATAAAAGCATGATGCAAAAAGGACGTATCAGGCGCTCCTCCAGGCCTCGCGAGGATGACCGGGCAGGGGAGGTGCAAACGTCGTCGCCTCCCCTCCCCACGGATGAAGGAGCGGCCACGACAGATAAGTCGGCCCCAGACGGCCTCACCGCGTCCCCCTTCCTCTTCTTCGCTGCAGGTGGCGGCCTAACCAATCGATGCAGAACGTCAAGTACCAGCAGCATAATCAAGAACAAGATGGAGCTCGGACACTTACTGGTCTACCGCGGAGTAGTTCACCCTCCTCTTGCTGAGCTTGAAGCCCAAGAGCCTCGTGGCTCGGGGCGCAGCTGCAAGGGCTCCAAGAGCAGGGGAAGGCGCAGCAGAAGGGCTGGAAGCGGCTCTAGGCGGCGTCCGGGCGGAAGCAGCCTCTCGGGAGATCAGCGACGACCTACTCTTCATCGGAACCTCGGCTGGGGGCCCCTCTAGGAGGCGGGGCTTGGCTCGCGAGGGACCCCCTGCCGCGGGTGGCTCTTTCGTCCCCAGGGGGACATCGTCATTGTCATCGTCATCGTCGTCTGGCAAGGTGCAGAGGATGTCGGCCCTGTGCGGGGGGGGGGGGGGGAGGTCTCCCCCGTCCCCTCGAGGGTCGCCTCCGAGTCGCGCTCCTCTTCTTCTTCTTCTCCTCCTCCTCCTCCCCTGCGGGAGTCACTCGAAGACACGTCCACCGGCGCCATCACCCCCCGGACCACGGGGGCGCCGCCGGCACCAGGTCGCGCCCATCAAAGGTGGGCATAGCAGCCACCACCTGCACCCTATCCTCGCGGGGGAACATGGGGACAGGGGCATTCGGCGGGTGCTCCTGGTCGTCCCCAACCAAGAGGTGGAGAGCTGTGGCCAGATCCTCGTCAGCCAAAGCCGCCGGATTCAGGCGAAGCATGTCGTCTGCGCTCCCAAGCATCCATAAGGGGCGCGAGTGCGCTTGAAGCGGAGCCACCCGCTGCATCAAGAACTCCCTCAGGAGCGCGACCCCCGTTAGCTTCGCCGCCTTCGCGTTGCCCAGCTTCAGGTCGACGTTCATCTTCTCCAGCACCAACTTCACCCGATCGTCGGCAAGCTTCATGCGAGACCACCCTTCGTCAGGCTGGGGCATTTCCGTAGGTAGTGCGAACCCGGGGCGGACACACTTGGAGTCCATCATGACCCACTTGCTCCGGAAGCTGTCGGTCCTCTTCCGGGCCTTCGAGATTGCGTTGGCCTTGCCGTACGCGACGAAATTGGCACACGCCAAGGTGTGCTCGCCGTTGGTTCGGAGGAGTAAGAAGTGGCGCAGCAGAGCCACGGATGGCATCACCCCAACATGCGCCTTGAAGAAGTAGGCGAAAATCGATAAGAGAAGGATGGAGTTGGGATGGAGATGAAGGGCCTACAACCTGTAATGGCGGAGGACGGCATAGAAGAAGTCGGAGAAGGGAGGAATCGAGCCTGCGACGACGGCGTTCGTGAAGAAGGGGTAGAAAGTGATCCCCTGAGCCTCTAGCACGGCGGAGCTAGCCCGGAGTTTGGTCTCCCCCTTTTCGTTGCTCTCCACCGCCGTCAGCAGGCGCATGGCGGCGAGATTCTTCTCCGACACATTGGGGGCATCCAGGGCCGACTCGTACCAAGCTGGCTGCGCATCAACCTTGGCCTTGCGGGGCACCATCGCTCGCTGAAAGGGAAGGGATCGAAATGGATCTGGGTTGCTCTGAGTATTGATCTAAAAAAGAAGTAACTTCATGTCAGGATGCAGTTCCTGCGAGGAGGGAAGTATGGTCAACCTCGAGATCATGTTTCCAAAACGAGGCTGGATTACACACAAGGTGCCAGTTCCCTAATGATGCTGGATTAGACACAAGGTGCAAATTCCCAGATGATGCTGGATTACACACAAGCCAGGTGGAGTTGTCATCTGTTCGTGTCCTCGTGGCTCTAGTAAAGGCTGAAAGAAAGCGTGCAACAGCCCTTGAGAATGTAGCTGAGTTCCTGAAGAAGCGAAAAGAGCAATCAGATGCTCTCTTCACCCAAGCCAAAGAAGAGATGGAAGAAGACTTAAATAAGCTAGCAGAGGCAGAGCAGGCTAGGCATCTCCTGCTATCTAAAACTATTGTCAATACGAAATTTCCTTCATAATAGCTAGGTTCAAATGTTTATCCAGTCAGCATGCCTATTGTGATGTCCGTGCATCTACTGTGTGGCACAAAATATTTTTTTGGGTCATGTAATAACAGCAATTACTTTCCAAACAATAACAGACGAAGCATTGGACATGGTATAGTTCACGCGCAAGCCCGACATTCCAAGTTCAACTTCCACATCAAACTCGTGTTCATAGATATCTGCACATTCATACATAATGTCCACAACCATGACTCACTTCAAAGCCAAAAAATGTGAGGAGAGTTATAAATAAAGAATAATCTCTACTAGTTCCTGCTACTAGTGCGAGCACAACAATTCAAGACCATGCGTAAATTAATTATATTTTAGTCATTTTTTGGGTTCTAAAATGCCGGCCGGCTCACGGAAGGACGTATTGCCGGCACACGCGTGGATTCAATGAAGGCAAGCAGGGTAGTCTGTAGCTGGTTGCAGCAGCGAGGAGGCATGCTCAGCCGGGCCTGCAGCGAGTGGGGCCCTCTTGGCCGGCGCGCCGGTTCAATGCCTGCGCTATGAGAGGTTGCGTCCGTGTCAGAGCAATCACTCCCTCTAGTCCTTTTTGTTTGGGTATAACAAAATCTCGTTTTCCATTCACATTTTACAAGTAAAATTCGTGGACAAACTTTGACCCAAAATACAATGGGGACTAGTAAACCAGAATGGAGGTAGTAGTTTTTTTTAATCAAAGAAGGGTTTCCCCCTTCCGATTTTCATTACTGAAAACCAGCATCTAAATCTAAACTATAGTATTTGCCCTAGAACTACCAGGTTCAACATCTCGCAACATAAACCCATACAACCATATGCCAAGGAGGTACGTAGTACTATGAATTCCATTCTCGCTCCATACAAATCGTTCTAAAAACTACTTAGTACTTATAACACGCCATTGAAAATCGAAACTCTTAATCCCGCTAAAAAATGATATTTTAAACATGGCTACTCGATCTGTGGCAACTGGCGAGCCACCGCCTCCAAGTCGTTTACCTGTGGTCCCAACCATCAACACCTACAGATGAAATTATCACGCGAGCTGACTATTAGTACAAAGGTGCTCCACCACGTACTCGGTACCCGCGAATGCAGCAATCGTGCACCTAGGGTTTTAGGGTTTATTTGTTAATGTTGCCTTTACGTAAAACTCATGTGTGCGAGACAGCGAGAGACCGACTGCGTGCGTGCGCTTCTTCTCTTTGTATATGTACTCCACCATTTGTCTGGTGTCCAAAAAATTATAATAACTACTAGCAATGTGCCAATGCGTTGCCACACGATCAAAGTAGATTAATACATATTCACCGATTTGATAGAAAAAAGTCTAGTTTTGAAATACGTATATCACTAAAAATATGTTATGGTTCACTCAAAATATATTCCTTTGGCGGTTTTGATGAGATAAGGGAGGAATGTTGTTGGTTTCAAGATTTGAGAAGTGGTATATGTCTAATTTCAACTCTTACTAGCAAGATGCCCGTGTGTTGCATGGAATATCAAGAACTTGTGGGAGAAAAGGTTGAACGAGGAAAGGCCTTATCTGCAAATGTGGTGAGGAGTGCGGGTAAATTGCCATATTTTCCTTCCTATCCGTCAGATATAAATCGGACAACCTACATTGCAGGATGGAAGGCCCACCATCATCACCAACTCTATTTTTTATCCCTACTCTTATAACAAGCATAGTTGGTGATGATCGTGTGCCTGCCATCCTGCAATATAGGTCGTCCGATCTATATCTGACGGATAGGAAGGAAACTATGGCAATTTTGCAAAAAGATACCCACACCCCTCTCCACATTTGCAAATAAGGCCTTCCCTCGTTCATCCTTTCCCCCCACAAGATAAACTACTCATACAAATGCATCTTGATGTTCCGTGCAACGCATGGGCATCTTGCTAGTTGTTGCAAAAAGCCCATGTGTGTGTGAGAGAGAGGGAGAGTGGAGGAGGACAGAGTGCATGTGTGACAATGACACAAAGAGTGTGTGTGCGAGAGGTATCAGCTTAAAATGAGGCGATTGTGTGTGTGTGCACGATCGAGAGGGCGTGTCTCAAGAAGGGAAGAAAAATCTACATAGATACAAGGAGTGGGAGAGAGACATGTATGCGATAGTGGAAGCACGAGTGTGCGGGTGTATAAACCTATCTAGAGGCTAGTTGATAAATGTTTGTGAGAGAAATACGAGTCGGGGTGCGAAAGCGAGAGTTTTGTGTGTGTGTGAGAGAGAAGGTAGTCGGGAAGGGGAGTGGAAGAAGGAGTTGTGTGTGTGTATGTGAGAGAGAGAGGGGGGAGTTGTTTGATCGGTAAACAAATGAATAATGTCAGTCTGGGATGGAGACGAAAAGGAGACCGCAACAAATGTTGTGTCTACAGGAGAGAGAGAGAGTACTTTTAGTGGTATGAGTCATATCTAGAGACATATAGGGTGTGTGAGAGAATCCCATAGAGAGAAAGACAAAGTGAAAGACGAGTGGAGACTGTGTGTGTGGCGGTGAAAAAGAAAGCTTAGGTACGAAGTGATACTAGAGAACAGCAGAGATGTGAGAGATAATGAAAATCGTGTAATGTATAATGATAGGGAGAGTGTGACACTTCTCAAGGGAGACGTCGAGAGACCATGTTTGCGAGGATAGGAGAAACATGAAGTGAGCGTGCGGGTGAGCTGGAGAAAAGAGAGTGATAGCTACATGAAGGAGCATGCATGCGAGAGAGATGGGTGTGAAAGGAGTGAACATAAAAGGGATTCAAATATTTGAATTCGAGATGATGATACATGTAATCCATACTCGAACCAAAATTGATCTATCAAACATGCATCCTCATATGAATTCACGCGCATCTATGTTATTTAATATGTAGATATTACTGATCCATACATTTTAGTAGAACATAATTTGGTTTAAATTTTTTGAATTCAACCTTATGATTTTGAGATCATTGTATTTGTAAATCATATTATACATATAAAGGAGTGGAATTCTTTGTTGTGCTTTTTAAAGTATATATAAAAAACGATGTATATGGAATTTAATTCGAATCGAAAATGGATCCCGCCCGAAAAAACAATAGAATACAAACGGGATTCAAATTGAGTTGGCACGGTAAATGTGCACTCTGCAAAATTTGAACGAAGCGGGGAAAGTCGCAGTAACCGCCCGAAACCAAAATCTGCGAGATGGAAATTACTACTGCCTATCCCTGCCACGCAAAGCCTATCTGCTGGATTTCTATAGGTTTCGATAGGGGTAGGTTTGTAATTTCACCCAAACGTGACATAACCGCCTCTCACCCGGATTCATACACGGTGGGCACCAAAACACAGTGTGTCCTCGGCCGAAATCGACTCCCTCCCCGATTCATACCCGATGGGCGCCAAAAACAAACTCTCGTCGGCAAATATTCGGTGTATGCAAGATTACCGTCCTATCCCTAACCGACTAATATTGTTGTGATATAGGAAATTTGAAACGGGGGCTAAGTTTGTAAATTTCCTCGCATTTGAGACAAGCGCGCCCTGAATACATGGTTCCCCCCTTCCTCTCTACCTCCCTTTTCCCCATTCATACTCCGTGGGCGCCAAAACACCCTGTCCACCCCAGCCTCCTCCGTCCGCCACCCCATCCACCATCGTCCTCCTCCACCATGCCAGAGCTGATACCCTGACGCCGCCGTCCATTACAAGAGATCGACCTCTCTCATCCACAGCTTCGGACCGGGATCCTTGCATCCTGTCCTCTCGCTTCATCCCCGATGTCGTCCACCTTGCCGGCGCCGCTCCTACGACCATCTCATCCACTGCGCCCCGCCGCCACCGTCTACCCTCCTAGATCTGCTTCCACGCCGCCGACAGCCATCGCTACTGCAACACTGTCAAATTCTCAGTAGATGCATACATGGCGCTGCACCAGAGGCGGTACTCTTTCGTATTTGCTCAACTTATGTATCGCAACAAGAAAATAGATCGCCACTGCTTTACTTTGATTTCTTGTCTTGGTTGCGAAGTTGCCTTTGTCTGGTCTGCACATTAAGATCTGCCATGGCACTCTCAACACTATACTCCCAATGCTTATGGTTTTCCCTTTTTATATTCCACACTAGTTAAATCACAGTAGACTAAATTTCAAAATTGGGTCAGTCGATTTTTCAGAGCTCGCTGGAGTTCGCCGGTGCGAATGAAGGGGCTCGGGTGGTTGTGGGGGCGGTGGTGGGCCCTAGCCGAATGAAGAAAACTCGACGCGGGTGGGGCGGGGGTGGGGGTGGGGGTGGCGGAGGAACACAGGCGGTGGGGGCCGGTGGTCCGGCCGGCGGCCCGTGCGGTGTTCTGTATGGGAAAAATCAGAGAAGAAGAAGAAGAAGGGTCAGGAGACGTAGGATCTTCATCCAACCGCCTGAAATGGTCGAGAGACAGCTGGGAGTTGCATTCTTAATGCGCTCTGGTTCATCATGTGTGGGCACTGCGCAACCAACATTTTATTATCCAAAATCTGCTTGCTCTTCTTTGCCATGTTCCTCTTTCGTTCTTCTTTAATATGTACTCTCTCCGTTCCTAAATACAAGTCTTTGTATAGATTCCACCATGGACTACATATGGAGCAACATGAGTGAATCTACACTCTAAAATGTATCTGGATACATCTGTATGTGATCCATAGTGGAAATCTCTACCAAGACTTTGATTCGTAGGATTTTGTAAACATAGGAATAGGATTTGTAGTGGCCTACCCACTTGAGTCCTGTAAGAATAGCAAGGAAATGCGGGGAGTTGTGTCGCCTTTGAGAGTTACACTGATATTAACAATACCGCACCTTCAGTTGAAGAGAACTAGTATCTGAAGCCTTTCTAGCTGTACCGGCAGTACTAGCACATATATTCCAGCAAGTTCCACTTTGCTGATTTTATTCTGATGCTTACGGTTTTCCCGTTATATCTACACTATGATCTGTGTAGCCGCTTTGTGTCGCACTAGCAGCAGCCCACTCTTGAAGCTAAACACTGCAATGACTTACAAAATTGGCACCAAGGCATTGAGTGCCATTCTGGATGCAATGAAACTCATACGCTCCCCACCTGTTGATTCTTGTTCAGAATATGATCCTAATGACTATTCTAACCTCGAGGAGTCAAAGGCAGATGGCATGTCCTGTTCACCCACCAAGGTGCCTGTTCTAATTTAGCAAAGTTTTATTGATTGCGCGTATCTTGCATATGTTGTCTTGCATTTCTTCTACTTTGTTGCACCGCCATCTGCTTAGTTTACTCATCATATATGTCGAGATGCCATGCCCATCCATTATTAATACATATTCCATCTGTCATCATACCATGTTTTTTCACTCAAATGATGTTATTGTGCATCAGACATCAAAAAGGAAGAGGGTGATTGCCGAACATGAAGGAGCACCAGCAAAGTCCTTGAAAACGTGGTGGTGCTGGAGAAATCAGACAACACCCCACTTATATTGGCTGTATAACCAGTGACACAAAATGTAGGACCGACTCCAGCAGACTATACCCATACTTCATTGCCCACACCACTAGCCCCACCACACAGGACCTGCACTCTAGCAAAAGGTATACTGATTTCATTTGCCATAGCACCAGCCGTACCACAGAAAAATCCCACTCCAGCAAAAAGTACAGCAAGTCCACCGGCCGAAGACCTATCCCAACTGCAGAGACAACCAATTCCTGCAGATTGGAACCCCATTCCAGTTATTCCCAGTTTAAAATACAATGCTTTCAATGTTGTTAGGGACTACGTGCATATATTCCCATCATGGGAAGATTATAGTCAAGACAAACACCATTTTCACATCTTCCTGTCCAACTTACGTGTAAGTGCTATTATTCATGGTTATTATTTTCATGTTTTCGGCTGATTGAACACATCAATGATTTACATTACATTGTTGTAACTAGGCGAGGGTCAATTTGGATAGTCATGACGAGAAAAGCTTGCTTGTGCTTTTCAAGGAAGCATTGCAGCAGTATCGGTGTTACCTGAGGTCTCGTGTGATGGCAAGTCTATAAACGAATTTCCGATGAAGTCTCCTGTGCTAAATTTAGAAGACATTGAATGGAAAAACCTTGTTATGCACTGGTCTCATTCCCAGGATGAGGTACTATCTATGAAACCACATGACAATTTGAACTTCTATGTTTCCACATGTGCCTTACGGATCTTTTTTGCAGGAAATCTGCTCGAAGAAGAATTCCGGTTTGAAAAGAACGACAGGATATCGCATGTACCTTTTGCCTGTATCCCTGCACTTACATTTATAGCTACTTGGTTATGTAGCATCACTCTTCATCTTATATTAAATATTCTCCATTTTTTTCATATATTATCACATCTATATTTACTCTTAACAAAATGTAGAATAAAGGCAATGCTTATGAAGAAGATTCTCTGGTAAACTTCTTGAATTGCCCCCCCCCCCCCCCATCAGCATGGACAAGGGCTTTATAGAGCCAGTCTTCACCAATAATGTAAGTTTGTCCTTCTCAAGCCTTCAAACTTTGTTGTGTATATTTGGTTAGGCATGACTGCAACAACTGTTTATTTTTAGTGTTTGCATCAAATTGCATGTTTAAAGTTTATTATGTAGTTCATAAACAAAAGTTTGTCCTTCTCAATTTAAGTTTTCAGTTGTACAACCAAGTTCCTTCTTCATACCATGTAAATTAAACTATACAGAGCAAGTGCTCTTCTTTTGCACTGCATGTATGCTTCTGTTCTTCATCCGTAATCCAGTGGTGTGGTGAACCTACCCACTACAGCACAATGTCATATTCTGCAATGTCTTAACTATGAACAATGTCATATCATTCTACTATTATTTAAACCATCTCTTTATTTGCCAATCTGAAATGGGATAAATTGACATCACACTAACCATTGATACTTATGAGTTCTTGATCTATAATCCAGTGGTGTCGTGAAGCTGCCAACTCCTTCACAATGTCATTTCCTGTCATGTCTTAACCTGAACAATACCATATTGTGTTAATGCAATTTTAAACTATGTCACTTTATTCGTCAGTAAGAAATGTGATGAATTGTCAGCACTGATACTTTTATGCGCAAAACATGCCATCCGTGTGCTTGTTTATCTTACAGAGTGAGGAAGATATAAGTGTTAAACAAGCGCAGTCCCATCAGCATGCTCAGCTACTTGGGCTACAGCTCCCCAGCAGGGCTAACCTTTCTTGAAATCTATTGAAGTGCTGTCCGTTTGTATATTATTTTGTCGGCGTGTTTATTTGCACTGGTGGCAATCTTTGATGCCCAGTGTATGTAATCTGCTGTCTGCTTGTGCTTTATTATCATAGTGGCGAACTTTGATGCCCAGTGGATGTAATACGCGGTAGTTTATTTATTGTATAGTCTAGGTTTTTTCGTATTCATGATACTGAAGTTATTTTACTGTATATATACCCTGTCTTCGCAGTAAACCGGCCAAACCATAAAATTACGGTACATAATCGGGCCGTCATGCAATCATGATGTATGATCCGCATCATGTGCCCCGTCATCTTGGTCTGTTAAAAGGCCAAAAGTAAACTGGCCCACTAGTAGATTCGGGCCTTTAATAGGCCGAGTAACCGCCGGCCCTCTTTTCGCAAGAAAACTCAATTGGCTTTTCGGAGGCTGAGAAGTAGGTTGGGCCTGAAACGTGTCGAACAGCTCATGGGTCGGCAGCAGCCCGAAATGGACCTCGGCCCATGATTGTGCGAATCAAATCACGGGCTTTTAAGAGGCCAAAATTGTCTCGGTCCTTGTTTGGCCCAATCAGATTATCAGCTGCGAGCAGGCCGGATGCAAACCGGGCCGTAGTTAGGCCCAACTATATGACGGGCTTTTAACGGGCCGAAATTAATATAGGGCCGAAATATAAAACGGGCCCTTAATAGGCCGTAACTAATATCAGGCTGAATTACTAAATGGGCCTTTAGCAAGTAGGCCCAAAAGCATAGCGTCCAGTTGATGGGCCGAATCTGATATGGGCCATAATTTAGCCCAAAGACTCTTAAAGGGCCGAACCTGATCTGGGACGTAATTTGGCCCAGAATGTGGTAGGCTTTTAACGGGTCGGATCTCATATGGGCCATTATTAGGCCCGAAACATGGCAGGCCATTAATGGACCGGATCAAATATGGGCCGACATTGGGCCCAAAACATGGCAGCCAGTTAATGGGCCAGCCTACTAGGGTCCTCAAAATCTTGTGGGCCTATAGTTGTGTTGGCCCATTAATGTCGGTGAAATCTCGTGGGCCTTTAGCTGGGCCGGCCCATTATGATCCGCAAAAAATCTTGTGGGCCTTTACCTGGGCTGGCCCATTATGGCACACAAAAATCTTGTGGGCCTTTACCTGGGCCGGCCCATTATGGCCCGCAAAATTTTGTGGGCCTTTAGCTGGGCCAGCCCATTATGGTCCGCAAAATCTCGTGGGCATTTAGCTGGGCCGGCCCATTATGGTCCGCAAAATCTTGTGGGTCTTTAGTTGGGCTGGCCCATTTAAACTTTATGGGCCGATCCATGTGTCAACATATCATAGGCGCATCTCTCCCATTGGATGAGTGATACCTGTGCCAACGCGAAGCTGACACGTGTTTCCTCTAGCCAATGATGATTTTACACGTGGAAAATCCCCATTGGTCTGGGCTGTTAACGGGTTATCGGATACAAAACCGGACCCAATAGCTTAACGGCGTTCCGTTACGGTGGATGCCGCGTGTCGGTCACCATTGACGAAAGCACTTCTATGACGCGTGATTTATCGTCATGTAAGTGGACACTTCCGTGATGATAATTTTGGTAATGTCATGGAACACTTCTATGACAGCACAGGTATGACTATCTTGATTCTGTCATAAAATCGTCATGGATGTACATGCATGACTAAAAAAGCGACCTAGTGTGACAAACACGTATCATCACGGAAGTGTATTTTTTTTGTAGTGTCGCTACTAACTTGGTTCCATCTATCATCAACTGGAGGAAGGAAAATCCAGACAAGACGGTACATAATTTCCCGTTGCCCAGTTTCGTCACGAGCAACTCTGTGAACAACAACACCAGCGCACCATCGCACCAACATATATATATATATATATATATATATAGAATATTCCATTTTCGTTGCTTTTTGGATGTTTTATGCCACAGACATGTGTTTGCAGGCCGACGAAACCCCGTGCACCATACTCTACTTGATCAAAGGCCAGAAGGTGGATGTGGGAAAGGATAATGAACCCCTTGCAACCCACGTTCCACAACCAGCTGATTCCCGCTAGGCACTTAAGGGTTAACTTTTCCAGTGTGCAATCGGGGTACGAGGATTTGCCTCCTCCAATACGGCATGTGGGAGAGGACGACGAGACCCCACCGCAGACTGGAAGCTGCAAGGGTTGGGTGCTGCTATGGCCGAAGAATCTTCTTCGTCTGGAGCCGGCCGAGAGCACACCAATAACCACGCATAAACAAGCATGTGCGGTGACCACCACCCCGCCTACGTAATTACCAGCTCCTGTAGTGCCAGGTGAGAGCGACGGACGACGTGATGAAGGGGGTGCAATAGTACTGGCTGATGGAATCGGCCCTGTAGAACAGAGAATGAATGATAAGACAGAGGACCCAATGGCTTTCCTCAATACAAACGCGTATGAGGGTGACTTAGATATGATGAGTCAACCATATGACGAATCGGGCTATCAGCATGCTAATGAGGATATGGATGATCTGCCCGGGCAGGAAGGTCGTAGCAGTGATTGCAAGAAGTCTCTCTTCATGAAATCCTCACAGGACACGCCTGAAGATGCTGCCTCAACACATGCTCAACTAGCCGGGGGTCGTATAGTGCTTAGCCCGGCAACACTGGGGCAGGGGTTAAGGAAGGGTCTGGAAGGTGTGCCCAAGAAAAAGGAGAGGAAGAGACCAGGAAAGATAGCTGCCTCCAAACAAGCCAGAGCACATAGCAGCCAGACGATGGATTCTGAAGAGCGTGTACCCATGAAAGGTGCAGCCATGTTCCACCTCATGGGCGAGCCATTGCTACTGCCGAAACCGCTGGAGGCACTATCAGGGGATCTCAGGAGACTGCACGACCATGTGTTGTCGACTGAGAAAAGCCTACTAGCCTCGAAGGATCTAGGATATACGACATACGCGGCTCGTGTGCCTGAGGGGAAGTGTTACGTCGAACATGGCCCGCAGAGGTGTTGTTCCTGTGGTTTGACCATATCTTTGAGATGTTTCTGACAAGGCAGCTCGATTTTACAACCGTCTGCCTTTTTGCGCTACATATGAGCTCCGTCATGAAGAGAGAAGAAGTCTCGCAAATCTGTGTGGTGGATCCATACTACATGCACGAGTCTTTCTTGAGTCTCGGCGACTTTGAGCATGAAACTGCTAGGGAGTACCTCCAAAACTTCATGGTACAGAATAAGGACCAGGAAATTGTCCTCCTGCCTTATCATCCAAAGTAAGTCAGTTCCGTACAACCCTTTTGTACATTTCAATCATTCCTTCTCGCTCATATGGAGAATAATTTGTGGTGTCTTTTCCCCGCAGCAACGGGTGCACCGTCCTTATCGTTCTTTACCCGTGAGTCTCCCACGCCGTGTATTTCAACCCTTCCAGAGACTAAGAGAAGAAGGACTACACCCACATAATGAATATTCTAGATGATGCTCTCCAAGGCTTCAACATTAGAGGTGGCCACGTGCAGATCAGGAAATAAAGGAACAATAAGATGGGTTTCGCGCATAAAACTATCTTCTGCTGCATCCATGTCCCAAAACCAAGCAAGAAAGATGGATTCTACATCCTCTATCTCATGATTGAGTTCAGCGGGATCACCAAAAGCTTCGCATCACAAACAGAAATGATGATCATATCCACAAGTGGGTAGAATCTCATGGAGAAGCGGATTATAAACTTAGAGATGACTTCTTTCGCGTCCAAAGGGACATTGCGATGATCATCATGAAAGAAGTCGTCAATGAGAAGGGGATGTTCCACCACGGCCCTATATCGCGAGCTGACATCCGAACTCGCATTGGCATGCAACGTCATGACCTCACGCCGTTCAAGAAGCTAGGGTCCATCCTTGATGATATGGAAGGATGGAACTTCTAGTGATTTACGATGACGATTATGATGATATGTGTTCGGTCGAACTTGTATACTTTCTGTAGCGACGAAACTTTGTGATGTCCATGGTCCCTGCCAAACTTGCGTAATGCTACTTTATTAGTTTGGGTACTATGACCTGCGTACCTCTAATTAATCAGTTTGCGTACTATATGTTGCATCCAGTTGCTAACCCTTTCTTTTTCGTGTTGCTCTAGTATATTTTGTTACACATGATTGTACATCCTCTTGATGAAGATGCATCTCTAACAGGTACCTAGCTTCCTGATGGCGAGATGGCAGTGCTATGTCGTGTACAAAGGGAAGGTTCCGGGGGTGTACAACGAGTGGCATGAGTGTCAGGCGCAAGTGAATGGGGTCTCGGGCGCCAGCCGTAAAGGCTTCAAAAGCAGACAAGAAGAAGAAGCTAGTTACTTGAGGTTCACGCTAGCGCGAGAGAGGACTCGTAACTGCCGCCTCATGTACTGCATAGTTCTGCTATCACTCATAGTGATAGCTCTTCTCGCATATATCATTGTTTAGATGGATGACGTTGTAGTTGCAAGTATCCGAGACTTGCATGTATCTCTATTTTCGAGATGATGATGAGATACCACTTTGTGTTGGATGATGATTATGATGAGACTATTTGTATGTATATGCTATGATTACATTTGTCGTCTCGCAGTCATTTGTATGTGTATGATGATGACATTTGTATGTGCTAAAGATTCTTGTATAAAGCCTGTTCAAATACAGAACAAATATGCAGAAAAAAAATCAAAAACTACTAAAATTAGCAGTAGCGAGTGGAGAAAAGTTAGCAGCAGCGTGACAGTAGCAGTAGTGCGTCCCAGCAAAGCGTGCTAGAGCTATTAGCAGTAGCGAGCTTCCATACAGCACGCTGCTGCTACACTTGTATAGCAGTAGCGAGGGCGTACACGCGCTACTGCTATGGGTTAGCTGTAGCGCCGGACCCTGCGCTACTCCTATACCTAGAACCCGCGCTGCTGCTAGGCTTTCCCTAGTTGTGGTTACGCGGCCTCTTCATCGCACACTTCACGGTGCCGGCGACCTCCATCGTCGCAGTTATCCTGGGTGGCTCACAGGCACCACCCTCCGACCGACACATCAAGCAGTTCTACCGCCAAGTAAGCGCCGCCCAGGTGAGCTCGGGTGCTCCCCCAGGCTGGGCGGCACCTAAGGCCAACCTCACCTTCGGCCGAGAAGATCATCCACCCACCACGGCAGGAGCAGGCATGCTCCCGATGCTTTGCGCCCCCACCACCTACAACGTGGCGGTTACCAAGACCCTCATCAACGGTGGAGCTAGCCTCAATGTGTTCTCGATGGAGGCATTCGGCCCTCTTCACATGCCCCACGGCCGGCTCCACCCCACCAAGCCCTTCTTCGGGGTCGGTGATGGCTCCACTAGCCCCCTAGGGCAAATCTGCCTCCCCGTCACTTTCGGGACCCACCACAACTACCGCACCGAGCTCATCGACTTTGACATAGCCATACAACGCCATCCTTGGGTACCGGGGGTTGCACCAACCAAGAAGAAGCAGCTATTTTCCCAAGAACGAGCCGAGACGAAGCAGGTGCCAGTCGATGAGGATGGGGCATCAGGCGCCACCTTCACCATAGGGGTTGACCTCTCCCAGGACCAAGAGGAAGTGTCGGTCAGCTACTTGCGCGCCAACAAGGAAGTGTTCGCGTGGGAGCCCAAGGACTTGGTTGGGGTTCCAAGGGGAATAATCGCTCATCACCTAAGGGTATGCCCGAACGTGCGACAAGTGAAGCAGAAGGCCCGACGATATTCCACCGAGAAGCAGGCGTTCATCGTCTAAGAAACCCGCAAGCTGCAGGATGTCAGAGTCATTTGGGAGGTGCGGTACCCGGAGTGGCTGGCCAACCTAGTCGTCGTCCCAAGAAAAGAGGGAAGGAGCACATGTGTGTCGACTTCACCAACCTCAACAAGGCTTGCCCCCAGGATCCTTTCCCGCTTCCACGCATCGACCAGATCGTCGACTCCACCGCCGAGTGCGACCTGCTGTGCTTTTTGGACGCCTTCTCGGGCTACCATCAGATCATGATGGTCGTGCAAGATGTGGAGAAGATGGCGTTCCTGACCCCCTACAGGGTGTACTGCTACACCTGCATGCCTTTCGGGCTGCGCAATGCCGGGGCTACTTTCCAGCAGCTGATGCACATCGCCCTGGGCCGGCAGCTCGGGAGAAACGCTGAGGCTTATGTTGATGACATAATGGTGAAGTCTTAGGATGCGAAGACCCTGATTGAGGATCTTCAGGTAACGTTTGCCAGCCTGCGCAAGTTGGACCTGCGACTCAATCCCGAGAAGTGTGTGTCTGGGGTTCCCTCTGGCAAGTTGCTGGGTTTCCTAGTGTCGCACAGAGGAATCGAGGCCAATCCGGAGAAGGTCAAGGCCATAGAAGACATGAGCCGCCCGCAGACGCTCAATGCATAAGCTGGCAGGCTATGTGACCTTGTTGGGGTGCTTCATCTCCAAGCTGGGGGAATGCGCCCTCCCGTTCTTCAAGCTGATGAAAAAGAAGGGGCCGTTTGAGTGGACCCCCAAAGTTGATGCGGCCTTTCAAGACCTCAAGAGATACCTGACAAGCCCACCAGTGATGGTGGCGCCGCGCCCTCTCGAGCCCCAGGTGCTCTATTTGGCCGCCATCCCTCACTCCGCTAGTGCCGCTCTGGTGGTGCTAAGAGAGGAGCGCCCGATCAAAGACCCTTAGCAGGGCGCTCGGTCACCAAGCAAAGTGCAGCAGCCTCAGGATGGTGCTCATGAGGCCTCAGCTGACTCTATAACCAACATCCCTCCCGAGGCTCAAACCGACCATCCGGCCAAAGGGGCTCCTGTGGCTGGGGCTCGCGAGGCCGCACCTGGTGCGGCACGCGATGGGACCCCCAAAGGCTTGCATCCTCAAGAGACACAAGACCTCACCAATGCCTCCTCCCTCGTCGAGCAGCCGGTCTACTTCGTCAACACGGTGCTACGGGAGGCACAGGCGCGCTACCCCATGCCCGAGAAGCTCCTGCTCACATTGCTCGTCGCCTCCCGGAAGCTGCGCCACTACTTCCAGGGGCACCCCATCAAGGTCATTTCAGCCTACCCACTAGAGAGGGTGCTTCGGAGCCCCAATGCCGCTGGGAGGGTTGCATAGTGGAACTTCAAACTTCAGGCATTCTACCTCAAGTTCAGCACCACCAGGGTCATCAAGGGCGCGACCCTTGCAGATTTCATGGCAGAATGGACTGATGTCCCTGACCGTGGAATATGCGAGGATCGCTCCCTCTTGCCTAGAGACAATGTGCCAGACGGATGGATCATGTACTTCAACAGCGCATTCTCACGACAAAGCGCGGGGGCTGGGGCCGTCCTCATCTCACCCGCCAAGGACAAGCTCTACTATGTTGTACAGCTCAGTTTTCATCAAGGCGAAAAGGTCTCCAACAACATCGCAGAGTATGAAGGCTTGCTCGCCGGCCTCAGGGGTGCTGCGGTGCTGGGGGTGTAGCGTCTCACCATCAGGGGCGATTCCTAGCTCCTCATCAACTTCTCCAACAAAGAGTACACACCCAAGGACGAACACATGGAGTCATACCTGGAAAAGGTACGCAAAATGGAGAAACAATTCCTGGGCTTGGAACTGCAGCCCGTGCCACGAGGAACGAACAAGGAGGCGGATGACATCGCCAAGAGGGCATCCCGGAGGCTACCTCAAGAGCTAGGGGTGTTCGAGGAATGGCTCTTCGAGCCATCGGTGGCTCCCCCCACCACAGCACCAGCACCACCTTAGGAGGACCTACCCCAAGCACCAGCAACAGGCGCCCCGGCATGCGGCCCGCCCTCAGGGGCCCGCCTGCTCCTCACGCTCGAGCCTCAGGAGGGGTGCTGGACTGAGGAGTTCAAGGCGTACCTGCTCCAGGGGACCCTGCCGGAGAAGGAGGAGGATGCCAAGTACGTGGCTCGTCAGGCCACCGCGTACTGCATCCGCGACGGTGAGCTATACCGCAAAAGGCCCAATGACATTTCTTTGTGATGCATCTCCAGGGAGCAGGGGCTCGAGCTGCTGGCAGACATACATGGTGGGGACTACGGACACCACTCTTCATCACGCACCCTCATGGGCAAGGAGTTCTGCAGTGGGTTCTACTGGCCCACTGCACTCAACGACGCCACTGAGCTGGTGCGCTCCTGCGAAGCATGCCACTTCCATGCCAAGCAGATCCACCAGCCCGCGCAAGGCCTCCAGACTATCCCGCTCATGTGGTCATTTGCGATCTGGGTGCTGGACATCTTGGGGCCGTTCCCCCGAGCGCCCAGGGGCTACCGCTACCTCTACGTCGCCATCGACAAGTTCACCAAGTGGGCGGAGGTAGAAGTCGTCTGGACCATCCCAGCTGGATCAGCCGTCAAGTTCATCAAGGGCCTCGTGAGCTGGTTTGGGGTCCCTAATCGCATCATCACCAAAAACGGCTCGCAGTTCACTAGCAACCTTTTCACAACATACTGTGCTAACCTTGGAACGCAGATATGCTACGCATCAGTGGCACACCCCAGGAGCAATGGCCAGGTCGAGCGCGCCAATGCAGAGGTCTTGAGGGGCCTCCAGCCAAGGACCTTCAAGAAGAAGCTCGAGGCCTGCGGCAGGGGCTGGCTCGATGAGCTCCAGTCTGTGTTGTGGTCCATCAACACTATCACGACCAAGCCAACGGGAGAGACGTCATTCTTCCTCGTCTACGGAGCTGAAGCAGTTCTCCCACATGAGGTCAAGCATCGCTCCACGCGGTTCCTGGCGTTGGACGAGGCATGTTAGGACGCCACGCGGGGGATGGATCTCGTGCTGGGGGAGAAATGTCGCCTTCAAGCCTCGCTCCGAGCGGCAAGGTGCCAGCAGGCACTGCGGCGGTACCACTACTGCAGCGTCTGCTCCAGGAAGTTGGAGGTGGCCGACCTTGTCCTGAGGCGGGTGCTCTCTAGGGAGGGGCTGCACAAGCTCTCTCCCATGTGGGAGGGGCCCATTTAGGATTGTCCGTGTCTCCAGGCCTAGCACCGCACGCCCGGAGACACAGGACGGGGTCCCCATCCAGAACGCCTAGAACATCCAGCACCACCCGAAGTTCTACCCATCAAGCAAGGCTCCGGCCTGTGAAGGTCTCCGCTCGTGAAACTCTCACGTAATAATGAGTGGGGCTGTAAACGCCCCGGAGTCTCCTGAGAGCCGCCCTGGGGCCTCACGGGGGCTCCCTACCACGTCCTAGTGGCAACACTTAGCTCTGCGCTGGTGAGAAGACTAGACTAGGTGCTGGACGCGGTTGTTCATTTGCTTTCCGAAGTTGCTTGCAATCTTTTAGTGATCTTTAATGGAGTTGGTGTTTTCGTGCTTTGGTCCACCAAGTTGGATTTTCTCTCCTCTCGTTTTGTTCTTTATTAGCCTGGGTCAGGAAGGAGTGGCAGTTGCCCGTCGCTCTTCCTTGCACACCTCGCGCGTGGGGGATGGGCAGGTGTGTGCGCACGGGCCTGCCCTTGCACAAGCACACCTCGCTGAACCCCGTTGCCCCAGTGCTTCGGCTTTATCCTCGCGACGAGCCCTCGATAAAGCTCACGGGCACCAGCACCCCCTCATGTTTGTGCCCTTCGGGCAGTGCAACGCGGTGCATTAAGCCACAGCTAACCTATGACATAAGGCTCGCGCAAGGAGGAATGAGGTGCTCGACATGTTTTCTTTTTCTCTAAACAGCTCTGCAGCAAGTCTACAACACCTCCCGAGGCCTCAACCGCCTCCTGAGTCACCAGGAATGGGGGCATCGCCAGATGCCAAGGGCCTCGCCCTCATGAGGTGGGAAGCCACTACAAACACATCAAGCTAAGTTATCCAACCCTTGCCTACCCAGAGTACAAACATCAAGGCACAACATTTAGATAATAAGCATTGCATTAAGGGGCATAACTGCCATAGTCCATTACACACCCCAGCGGGGCACCCTACTTTTTTTAATTGTAGAAGAAAGGAAAGGTTAAACAAAAGTGTCCCAAGGTCGTGCGGATCCAGCGCCAGCGCCGCATCCTCAAGCAGCACCTCAAGGTGCCCTCGGCGCTCCACCGGTTCACCCTCAAGTGGCCTGAGGCCGTGTCGGGTCTTGAGTCCAAGTTTGGCGGCCCCAAGCTCAGGTCGGGCTCCCCTCTAGCTTCACCGGGGTGTGGCAGTGAGACGACCCACCGCCACCCTCAATCCGAGCTCGACGGCACGGAGGCTGGTCGTAGTCGCCGCTGCTCAAGCTCTCGTCCGAGGAAGAGCTGCCGCTACGGGAGGAGGAGGGGACGTCATCAAGACCAAGTTCACCCTCATCGCCGGTGCGGCCGACGTCAAGACCAAGCTCAACGTTGCTTCTATCTACTGGGCATCACCCCACGCGGTGGCCGTCCTCCCTGAACACCCTCACAAAGAGGGTCGCCAGGCTGTCATACTTGAAGTGGAGGGTGCACCTCCCGCTCAGGCCTCATGCGCAGGCGAATGCCTGCCAGCCGCGGGTCAGGACCACACTGCCCATGGCGACGACCTCGGTCCCCATCCACGAGGCCCTGCTACAGTAGTCGTTGGCCTGCAGCCAGAGGCCGTCAAGCCCCGAGGAGGGTAGTTCATCGGAGAAGAAGCGCGGAAGCCAGAACAAGGTGCCGGCGGGCCTCTCCGACCACACCACAAACTCCGGGAGCACGTCCAGCAAAGAGAAGCGCGGTCAAGGAGGGCGAGCAACCACATAGCACCTCCCCTCGTCGTGGGGGCTGCCCTGGGACCGGTGGCCCCCGCCACGAGAAGAAGTACCGCCACGGAAGCCAAGGGAGACGCCGGCCCTTGGAGAGGCGTGCTATGTGTTGAGCTTGCGTTGGTTTTCCTTGAAGAGGAAAGGGTGATGCAGCAAAGTAGCATAAGTATTTCCCTCAGTTTTTGAGAACCAAGGTATCAATCCAGTAGGAGGCTCCTCAGAAGTCCCACACACCTACACAAACAAACAAGAACCTCGCAACCAACGCAATAAAGGGGTTGTCAATCCCTTCACGACCACTTGCGAAAGTGAGATCTGATAGAGATAATATGATAAGATAAATATTTTTGGTATTTTTATGATATAGATTGGAAAATAGAAGATGCAAATAAAAGTAGATGGAAAACTTTATATGATAAAAGATAGACCGGGGGGCAGAGGTTTCACTAGTGGCTTCTCTCAAGATAGCATAAGTATTATGGTGGGTGAACAAATTACTGTCGAGCAATTGATAGAAAAGTGCATAGTTATGAGATTATCTAGGCATGATCATGTATATAGGCATCACGTCCGTGACAAGTAGACCGAAACGATTCTGCATCTACTACTATTACTCCACACATCGACCGACTCCTGCCCGCCTCTAGAGTATTAAGTTCATGAAGAACAGAGTAACGCATTAAGAAAGATGACATGATGTAGAGGGATAAACTCATGCAATATGATATAAACCCCATCTTTTTATCCTCGATGCAACAATACAATACGTGCCTTGCTGCCCCTGCTCCCACTGGGAAAGGACACCGCAAGATTGAACCCAAAGCTAAGCACTTCTCCCATTGCAAGAAAGATCAATCTAGTAGGCCAAACCAAACTGATAATTCTAAAGAGACTTGCAAAGATAACTTAATCACACATAAAAGAATTCAGAGGAGATTCAAATACTTCTCATAGATAAACTTGATCATAAACCCACAATTCATCGGATCTCGACAAACACACCGCAAAAAAGAGTTACGTCGAATAGATCTCCAAGAAGATCAAGGAGAACTTTGTATTGAGATTCAAAGATAGAGAAGAATCCATCTAGCTAATAACTATGGACCCGAAGGTCTGTGGTAAACTACTCACAACTCATATGAGAGGCCTTGGAGATGATGTAGAGGCCCTCCATTGTCGATTCCCCCTCCGGCAGAGCACCGGCGAAGGCTCCAAGATGGGATGTCGCGGATATAGAAGGTTGCGGCGGTGGAATTAGGTTTTCGTGGTGCTCCTGGATGTTTTTGGGGTACGTGGGTATATATAGGAGGAAGAAGTAGGTCGATGGATGCTCGAGGGGCCCACGAGGGTGGGTGGTGCGCCCACCCAGACGGGGGGTGCCGGGCACCCTCGTGGCCGCCTCCTCTGTTGCTTGACGTCCACTCCAAGTCCCGTGGTTTGCGTTTGTTCCAAGAAGATCACTCCCGAAGGTTTCATTCCATTTGGACTCCAGTTGATATTCCTTTTCTTCGAAACACTGAAATAGGCAAAAAACAGCAATTCGGGCTGGGCCTCCGGTTAGTAGGTTAGTCCCAAAAATGATATAAAGGTGTAAAGTAAAGCCCATAAACATTCAAAACAGGTAATATAATAGCATGGAACAATCAAAAATTATAGATACGTTGGAGACGTATCAAGCATACCCAAGCTTAATTCCTGCTCATCCTCGAGTAGGTAAATGATAAAAACAGAATTTTTGACGTGGAATGCTACCTAGCATAATTCTCGATGTAATTTTCTTTATTGTGGCATGAATGTTCAGATCCAAATGATTCAAAATAAAAGTTCATATTGACATAAGAAATAGTAATACTTCAAGCATACTAACAAAGCAATCATGTCTTCTCAAAATAACATGGCTAAAGAAAGTTCATCCCTACAAAATCATATAGTTTGGTCATGCTCCATTTTCATCACACAAGAATGCTCTCATCTTGCACACCCCCGATGACAAGCCAAGCAATTGTTTCATACTTTAGTGATCTCAAACTTTTTTCAACTTTCATGCAATACATGAGCGTGAGCTATGGATATAGCACTATGGGTGGAATAGAATATGATGATGGAGGTTGTGTGGAGAAGACAAAAAAGAGGAAAGTCTCATGTTAACGAGGCTAATCAACGGTCTATGGAGATGCCCATCAAATGATGTCAACATGAGGAGTAGGGATTGCCATGCAACGGATGCACTAGAGCTATAAATGTATGAAAGCTCAACAAAAGAAACTAGTGGGTGTGCATCCAACTTGCTTGCTCACGAAGACCTAGCGCATTTTGAAGAAGCCCATCGTTGGAATATACAAGCCAAGTTCTATAAAGAAATATTCTCACTAGTATATGAAAGTGACAACAAATGAGACTCTCTATATGAAGAACATGGTGCTACTTTGAAGCACAAGTGTGGAAAAAGATAGTAGCATTGTCCCCCCCCCCCCATTTTTTGGGGCCTTTCCCCCCTTTTTTATTTGGCCTTTCTCTTTTTTATTGGCCTTTCTCTTTTTTTATAAGGGACAATCCTCTAATAATGATGATCATCATACTTCTATTTATTTACAACTCATGAGTTACAACTCAAAACTAGAACAAGATATGACTCTATATGAATGCCTCCGCCGGTGTACCAGGATGGGCAATTAATCAAGAGTGACATGTATGAAAATTATGAAGGTGGCTTTGCCACAATACCATGTCAACTACATGATCATGCAAGGCAATATGACAATGATGATGCGTGTCATGATGAACGGAACGGTGGAAAGTTGCATCGCAATATATCTCAGAATGGCTATGGAAATGCCATAATAGGTAGGTATGGTGGATGTTTTGAGGAAGATATATGGAGATTTATGTGTGATAGAGCGTATCGTATCACGGGGTTTGGATCCACCGGCGAAGTTTGCACCAACTCTCAAGGTGAGAAAGGGCAATGCATGGTAACGAAGAGGCTAGCAATGATGGAAAGGTAAAAGTGTGTATAATCCATGGACTCAACATTAGTCATAAAGAACTCATATACTTATTGCAAAAATCTACAAGTCATAAAAAACCAAGCACTACGCGCATGCTCCTAGGGGGATAGATTGGTAGGAAAAGACAATCGCTCGTCCCCGACCGCCATTCATAAGGATGACAATCTAAGAACACCTCATATTTCAAATTTGTTACACAAAGGTTACCATACGTGCATGTAACATCCCAAAATTCTAAATTTTGGAATGTTATATTAAATAGATAGTTATGATTGATTGTTTGATTGATTGTGTATTATCCTGAAGATCTGAGAAGGTATTATCCTGAAGATCTGAGAAGACCGCCACTGTCAGCAATAACGATGAGTATATGAGTTTTGTTGGAACCGTAACCATGCTTCTAAGGGTGATAGCACCCCAGACCCCGGAGACGATCGATGGATTTTTGAGAAGACCCCCAAACCCTAACCTATTTCTTGCTAGCCTCTCTGAATCTCGAGGACGAGATTCATTTTAAGGATGGTAGGTTTGTAACATCCCAAAATTCTAAATTTTGGAATGTTATATTAAATAGATAGTTACGATTGATTGTTTGATTGATTATGTAAAGTTGAGTGACATTTCAAATTTTGGAAAGTTAAATGAGAGGGAAAAAAGGACTTTCCCAAACTTTCATTTTTGCATTCCCGACCTGCGTGAATTCAAATTCTTTTCACCATAAAACCCTGGAGAGAAGATGACATGACTTCTTCCATTTATTTAAATGACAAGGGTGTTAAAAATATTTGAATTTCATTTGAAATTATTTCCAATTCGTAAACTTCAAGCAACTCAATGATTTTCATGAGAGAAGATAGAATGACTTCTTCAAAACATATGAAATATGAGTTGGTAGTTTAAAAGAATTAAATTCAAAGTTCTTTTGAATTTATTTTCAATTTGGAGTTATTTGAGTTTTATTCAAATCATTTTTCTCCAAAAATAAAATATATGGAAAATAGGGTAACATGATTCCTTACATCAGAAAATTGGATATAAATAAATTTGAATTAATTTTGCTATTTTTAAAATGATTTTTAGTGGTTTTTACTAGAGCAGTAGCACTGTTTGAATTATTTGATTTTTTGTAGATTTTATTTAAATCTGGAATAATGTTCATGTTGTAGAAAATCTTTTTCTGCAAATTTTGATATATTATATGCCTATATAATATTTCTATTGTTTTTGTTTTTATTTTGTTTATCTGTATTTTTTAAAAAAACATGTTTAAAAAAAACTCTCTCCCGCCGTCTGGGCCGGCCCAACTCACAGCCAGGCCCAGGCCCGTAGCCGCCGCCGCCTTTCTTCCCCGTGGCTGACCGGGACTCTCCCGGAGTCCGCCGCCGCCGCGCCTTGCCCCTCGCCCACGCCTCCCGAGGCCCCTGGCCTTTAAAAGCCGAGGTAGGCACCCCTTCCCCTCTCTCTGCTCGCGCCGCCGCCCCTCCCACATCTCGCAGCCACCCGCGCAAGCCCTTGGCGGAGTTGCGAGCTCCGACGAGATCCGCCGCTGCCGCCGCGTTCTGTTCCGCCCCCTCGCCGAGCGCCGACACCGCCATCACCTTCACCTCGTCGCGCCACCCCTCCCCAGCTACTCCGCCCATCGCCGCCGATGCCCGGAGCCGTCGCCCCGTTCAAACCGAGCCGCCGCCGCCGTTTTCCTCGCCGCCGACACCGTCCGCCGCCGCGGTAAGTCGCCGGAGCCGCCTCGTCCGCCCGATCTCTTTTCCACTGTTAGGATTAGAATTAGTTTTTTTTCTTTTTCTTTTTCGAACCGGTACGTTCTATTTAGTGAACGTTCACTGTTTTAGATTCACAGCGAACGGTTTTCAGCCAGTAGTATTCTGCCACGTAGCCAGGGACCTAGTTGTAGTTATTTTATTTACAAATTAGCCCCTGGTTTTCAAACGACTTCAACTTTTCAACAGTTTATCCAAATCCAACGAAATCAACGCCCACTTCTTCGTTATGATCCCCTCTATCCATTAAAACAACTTAAACTTGTTTTTGAAAGTTTAAAATTTGAAATTCGAACAATTTAGTATTTGAACTTCGTTTGATCGTAGTTTGAGTTCTATAACTCCGATTTAGTTGATTCTTTTTGCAAATCGAAGCTCTTGACCTAAACTTTCTGATAAGGCCAAATACACATAGTTTTGGTACTGTTAGAAATTGTTTTATGCTGCAAGAGTCATTTTCTTGGTTTTGATGTTTTCCGAATCGTACTCTTCGTTCTTCCGATCTTTTGAGTGATTGCTTATGTGTGGTTACTATTGCTTGCTCACGATAGATTGACCGGAGTGTGACGAGTAGAACTATCAAGAGTTTTGAGTGTGAATCATCTTCATCAACATTGCAGGCAAGTTCACACTTTGATCATATCCCTTTTCATGCCCAGTTTTTATGCATTAGTTTCAACCCTCAAACATTGCATGAGTAGGATTGATAAGATGTGGGTATTGGGAAGTAGTTGATGAGGTAGGAACCTATTGCCCTGTTTATTACCAAACCCTTGGGAGTTACTTCAACGATATGCTTATAATGCCATGCTATGCTCGTAGACGTGGATTGGGTTTGAGTGTATTCCATGACAGATGTGAGATTGTTACTTAATGGTTCAACTTAAGGTGGCAACTTTAACACACATCTGGGTGGATTGAGGTACCTGGGTATTCCAGGATTGCCTGTTTTTCTTTATGGACCGCCACCCAGGCTTAATGGGATCATGAGATTATTCATGCTAGAAACTTCCATGTGCAGCCACAAGCTACTATGGGCTCTAGCATAGTTGATTAAGTCGTGCGAACTCTTACAGTGGTAGACTAGCAGATGTAGGGGATGTAGGTTGGTACTGTCTACCCGATAGTAAGGTGCTAGCGCTTCTGAAAGACTATGTCTCGGTCATCCGTTTCTCAACCATCATGTAGTGCGAGAACCCCAACGGAGGAAATCGAGTCTTATGGGGAAAAGTGCGCAAACCTCTGCAGAGTGTATAAACTAATCATGGTTAGCCGTGTCCCCGGTTATGGACAACTTGAGTATCTAGTACTTGGATTATCATGTGAATCTCATCATGTTACTATAATTAATATTGTTGGGTTTTTAATGATGATGATACTTAATTTGGATTGAGAATGCTGTCAACCATTCTCAATGTTTAACAACCACCATGATAGTTAAATAAAATTTATTCCTTTGCAGTAGGGAAAAATTGGCTTTTTGCAAAAACATTATAACCATAGAGCCTCCACCAACCAAATATGCATGTAGAGATAGCCATTATTCATCAGTGCTCTATGGTGTGAATTTGCCAGTACATTCAATGTACTGACCCTTTGTGGCTGCAACGTCTCATGTTGCAGGATCTTATGACGAGTAAGTGATACGTTAGGGTTATGGTTTCTACACTCAACTTTGCCGTTGGTGTTGATGGGAATCCACAACCTTGTTACTTCCGCTATTTGGATTGAGGTAATAGTATTTACGTTATTTTATACATGTGATTTACCTCTGTTATAAATCCTCGAGTATTGTGTGTGTCAGCATACCGATCTAGGGATGACACTTAAGCACAGAGACTTGATCCATTCGGGTCGGGTCGCTACAAGATGGTATCAGAGCACATGTTGACTGTAGGACGTGACCCTAGAAACTGGCAAGCCCATAGGAAAGATTTTTCTCTACAAATTTCTTTTCAAAATGATCTTTTACCTCTCTTCTCTTCTGAGCTTATTCCAATATTCCCTTTTAGTGAGACCATACCCCTTTCCCCTTTTGACCCCTCGAAGATTCGACTGATGAGACCACTCCAAGAAGGACCAGATATCAGACAACTAAGACCACTTCAGAATGAAGAGGATTTTACCGAGCATTATAACGATGGAAACTACGACGGATAAAGACTTCAAAGACTAGGAGAATATGAAGAATTTCAGATTTGGTATGACCAAAGAAGGCTATACTTATGGAACTTGACAGACTATGGAAGCTGTCAATACCCGAGATCAAGGTGTATCGGAGAAAGACCGAAACATGGAGCATTAGAACTCAAAGTTTTTGTCAAGAAAACCATAAGGCAGGAGATATCAACTAACAGAATGATAGCTCATGGCAATGATAAGAGCAGAAACATGGACATTCATGATGTTATCGTTCGCCTATGCTATTTTCACCACGCTGAGTTAAGCATACATATGCATGGAAGGATTGGATGGTAGAAGGCTGATGGAGGATCTGTCAGCAAAGGATGCAGTTTTAACATAGCCGGTGTATCACCAGGATCTGGAGTATTACATCAAGAAGTTTAAGATGGACACGCAGGAAGTTATATTTGACAAGGAAGCAGTTCGTGAAGAACTCGGGACCCAGAAGCTGAAAGTAGCCAAGCTGGAGGAGCAAAACCTCGAGATACTGGAGAGTCGTCAGGAACTGAAGGACAATAGTACCATAGCTCATGCCAAGGATGTTGGAACCCAAAAGTTTGGAATGCAACTCCAGAAATATTAAAGGATGTAACTAGAGACTTCGCGTCAACAGAGATCTGGCATAGGAACTTGAGAAGGACAAGCATGATCAGAAGAAGCCATCGGAGACATGAACAAGAATTGAAGAGTTTGGTGACGTTGAAGATTTATTGACCATTAGAAGACCAAACCTCATTGTACCTATGTTAGATGCGACGTTTGTGAGCTGTCATTTGTTTGTCGTTTTTCCGACAGCCACAATAAAACCTGTCTTTTCAAAACTATTGTTTGTACTGTGTGCATCCCTCTCGATCTCTCTTATCCCACGCCAAACCCTTGGACCCAATAGAGGATGAATGGAGATGAGATCGTATTTTGTGGACCGATGTGTTGGAAATATGCCCTAGAGGCAATAATAAAAGTATTATTATATTTCAATGTTCATGATAAATGTCTTTTATTCATGCTATAACTGTATTATCCGGAAGTCGTAATACACGTGTGAATACTTAGACTACAATATGTCCCTGGTGAGCCTCTAGTTGACTAGCTCGTTGTGATCAACAGATAGTCATGGTTTCCTGACTATGGACATTGGATGTCGTTGATAACGGGATCACATCATTAGGAGAATGATGTGATGGACAAGACCCAATCCTAAGCATAGCATAAAAGATCGTGTAGTTCGTTTTGCTAGAGCTTTGCCAATGTCAAGTATCTCTTCCTTCGACCATGAGATCGTGTAACTCCCGGATATCGTAAGAGTGCCTTGGGTGTATCAAACGTCACAACATAACTGGGTGACTATAAAGGTGCATTACAGGTATCTCCGAAAGTAGATGTTGGGTTGACACGGATCGAGACTGGGATTTGTCACTCCGTATGATGGAGAGGTATCTCTGGGCCCACTCGGTAATGCATCATCAAAATGAGCTCAATGTGACCAAGGTGTTGGACACGGGATCATGCATTACGGTACGAGTAAAGTGACTTGCCGGTAACGAGACTGAACAAGGTATTGGGATACCGACGATTGAGTCTCGGGCAAGTAATGTACCGATTGACAAAGGGAATTGCATACAGGGTTTGATCGAATCCTCTACATAGTGGTTCATTCGATGACAACATCGAGGAGCATGTGGGAGCCATCATGGGTATCCAGATCCCGCTGTTGGTTATTGACCTGAGAGCGTCTCGGTCATGTCTGCATGTCTCCCGAACCCGTAGGGTCTACACACTTAAGGTTCGGTGACGCTAGGGTTATTAGGAAGACTAGTATGTGACTACCGAATGTTGTTTGGAGTCCCGGATGGGATCCTGGACGTCACGAGGAGCTCCGGAAGGGTCCGGAGGTAAAGATTTATATATGGGAAGTTGTCAAACGGACACCGGGAAGTTTCGGGGTCATACCGGTATTGTACCGGGGCCACCGGAAGGGTTCCGGGGGTCCACCGGGAGGGGCCACCCCTCCCGGGGGGCCACATGGGCTGCATGGGGCAGGGAGCCAGCCCCTGGTGGGCTGGCCGCACCCCCTCCCTTGGGCCCTTGCGCCTAGGGTTGAGGGGGGAACCCTAGAGGGGGCGCCCCCTTGGCTTGGGGGGCAAGCCACCCTCTCCCCCTCTCCCCTTGGCCGCCGCACCCCCCCTAGATGGGTTCTAGGGGGCCGGCCCCCTTCTCCCTCCCCCTATAAATAGAGGGGTGAGGGGAGGGCAGCCGTACCACCCTCCAAGGCGCAGCCCTCCCCTCCCCAACACCTCTCCTCCTCCGTTGTGTGCTTGGCGAAGCCCTGTCGGAGTACTGCCTCTCCACCATCACCACGCCGTCGTGCTGCCGGTGGAGCTGTCTTCCTCAACCTCTCCTTCCCCCTTGCTGGATCAAGAAGGAGGAGACGTCTCCCGTCCCGTACGTGTGTTGAACGCGGAGGTGCTGTCCGTTCAGCACTTGGTCATCGGTGATTCGAATCACGTCGAGTACGACTCCATCATCACCATGCAAGCTTCCGCACGCGATCTACAAGTGGTATGTAGATGCAAAATCTCTCCCTTGACTCGTTGCTTAGATGAACTCATAGATGGATCTTGGTGAAACCGTAGGAAAAATTTTAATTTTCTGCAACGTTCCCCAACAGTGGCATCATGAGCTAGGTCTATGCGTAGTTCTCTTTGCACGAGTAGAACACAATTTTGTTGTGGGCGTGGATTTTGTCATCTTACTTGCCTCTACTAGTCTTTTCTTGCTCAACGGTATTGTGGGATGAAGCGGCCCGGACCAACCTTACACGTACGCTTACGTGAGACCGGTTCCACCGACTGACATGCACTAGTTGCATAAGGTGGCTGGCGGGTGTCTGTCTCTCCCACTTTAGTTGGAGCGGAATCGATGAACAGGGCCCTTATGAAGGGTAAATAGAAGTTGACAAAATCACGTTGTGGTGATTCGTAGGTAAGAAAACGTTCTTGCTAGAACCCAATTGCAGCCACGTAAAAGATGCAACAACAATTAGAGGACGTCTAACTTGTTTTTGCAGCGATTGATCATGTGATGTGATATGGCCAGAAGTTGTGATGAATGATGAATTGTGATGTATGAGATCATGTTCTTTGTAATAGGATTCACGACTTGCATGTCGATGAGTATGACAACCGGCAGGAGCCATAGGAGTTGTCTTTATTTTTTGTATGACCTGCGTGTCATTGAATAACGCCATGTAAACTACTTTACTTTATTGCTAAACGTTAGTCATAGAAGTAGAAGTAGTCGTTGGCGTGACAACTTCATGAAGACACGATGATGGAGATCATGATGATGGAGATCATGGTGTCAAGCCGGTGACAAGATGATCATGGAGCCCCGAAGATGAAGATCAATGGAGCTATATGATATTGGCCATATCATGTCACAACTATATAATTGCATGTGATGTTTATTATGTTTATGCATCTTGTTTACTTAGGACGACGGTAGTAAATAAGATGATCCCTTAAAAAATTTCAAGAAGTGTTCTCCCCTAACTATGCACCGTTGCTACAGTTCGTCGCTTCTAAGCACCACGTGATGATCGGGTGTGATGGATTCTTACGTTCACATACAACGGGTGTAAGACAGTTTTACACATCGAAAACACTTAGGGTTAACTTGACGAGCCTAGCATGTGCAGACATGGCCTCGGAACACGGAGACCGAAAGGTCGAACACGAATCGTATGGAAGATACGATCAACATGAGAATGTTCACCGACGATGACTAGTCCGTCTCACGTGATGATCGGACACGGGCTAGTCGACTCGGATCGTGTGACACTTAGATGACTAGAGGGATGTCTAATCTAAGTGGGAGTTCATAATTTGATTAGAACTTTATTATCATGAACTTAGTCTAAAACCTTTGCAAATATGTCTTGTAGATCAATGGCCAACGCTAATGTCAACATGAACTTCAACGCGTTCCTAGAGAAAACCAAGCTGAAAGATGATGGCAGCAACTATACGGACTGGGTCCGGAACCTGAGGATCATCCTCATAGCTGCCAGGAAACAATATGTCCTAGAAGGACCGCTAGGTGACGCTCCCGTCCCAGAGAACCAAGACATTATGAATGCTTGGCAGTCTCGTGCTGATGATTACTCCCTCGTTCAGTGCGGCATGCTTTACAGCTTAGAACCGGGGCTCCAAAAGCGTTTTGAGCACCACGGAGCATATGGGATGTTCGAAGAGCTGAAACTAGTTTTTCAAGCTCATGCCCGGGTCGAGAGATATGATGTCTCCGACAAGTTCTACAGTTGTAAGATGGAGGAAAACAGTTCTGTCAGTGAGCACATCCTGAAGATGTCTGGGTTGCACAACCGTATGACCCAGCTAAACATTAACCTCCCAGATGAGGCGGTCATTGACAGAATCCTCCAGTCGCTCCCACCAAGCTACAAGAGCTTTGTGATGAACTACAACATGCAGGGGATGGAAAAGACCATTCCTGAAGTGTTCTCGATGCTGAAGTCAGCAGAGGCTGAAATCAAGAAAGAACATCAAGTGTTGATGGTCAATAAGACCACTAAGTTCAAGAAGGGCAAGGGTAAGAAGAACTTCAAGAAGGACGGCAAAGATGTTGCCGCGCCTGGTAAGCCAGTTACCGGGAAGAAGTCAAAGAATGGACCCAAGCCTGAGACTGAGTGCTTTTATTGCAAGGGGAAGGGTCACTGGAAGCGGAACTGCCCCAAATACTTAGCGGATAAGAAGGCCGGCAACACCAAAGGTATATTTGATATACATGTGATTGATGTGTACCTTACCAGTACTCGTAGTAACTCCTGGGTATTTGATACCGGTGCCGTTGCTCACATTTGTAACTCACAGCAGGAGCTGCGGAATAAACGGAGACTGGCGAAGGACGAGGTGACGATGCGCGTCGGGAATGGTTCCAGAGTCGATGTGATCGCCGTCGGCACGCTGCCTCTACATTTACCTACGGGATTAGTTTTGAACCTTAATAATTGTTATTTAGTGCCAAGTTTGAGCATGAACATTGTATCTGGATCTCGTTTAATATGAGATGGCTACTCATTTAAGTCTGAGAATAATGGTTATTCGATTTATATGAGAGATATGTTTTATGGTCATGCTCCGATGGTCAATGGTTTATTCTTAATGAATCTCGAGCGTAATATTACACATGTTCATAGTGTAGATGCCAAAAGATTTAAAGTTGATAACGATAGTCCCACATACTTGTGGCACTGCCGCCTTGGTCACATTGGTGTCAAGCGCATGAAGAAGCTCCATGCCGATGGACTTTTAGAGTCTCTTGATTATGAATCGTTTGACACGTGCGAACCATGCCTCTTGCGCAAAATGACCAAGACTCCGTTCTCCGGAACAATGGAGCGAGCAACCAACTTGTTGGAAATCATACATACCGATGTGTGCGGTCCAATGAGCGTTGAGGCTCGCGGAGGATATCGTTATGTTCTCACTCTCACAGATGACTTGAGTAGATATGGGTATGTCTACTTAATTAAACACAAGTCTGAGACCTTTGAAAAGTTCAAGGAATTTCAGAATGAGGTAGAGAATCAACGTGACCAAAAGATAAAATTCTTACGATCAGATCGTGGAGGAGAATACTTAAGTCACGAATTTGGTACACACTTAAGGAAATGTGGAATCGTTTCACAGCTCACGCCGCCTGGAACACCTCAGCGAAATAGTGTGTCCGAACGTCGTAATCGCACCCTATTGGATATGGTGCGGTCTATGATGTCTCTTACTGATTTACCGCTATCATTTTGGGGATACGCTCTAGAGACAGCTACATTCACTTTAAATAGGGCACCGTCTAAATCCGTTGAGACGACACCGTATGAATTATGGTTTGGAAAGAAACCTAAGTTGTCGTTTCTAAAAGTTTGGGGATGCGATGCTTATGTCAAGAAACTTCAACCTGAAAAGCTCGAACCCAAGTCGGAAAAATGCGTATTCATAGGATACCCTAAGGAAACTGTCGGGTATACCTTCTACTTAAGATCCGAAGGCAAGATCTTTGTTGCCAAGAACGGATGGTTTCTGGAAAAAGAGTTTCTCTCGAAAGAAGTAAGTGGGAGGAAGGTAGAACTCGATGAAGTACTACCTCTTGAGCGGGAAAGTGGCGCAGCACAGGAAACCGTTCCTGTGATGCCCGCACCAACTGAAGAGGAAAACAATGATGATGATCAAGGTACTTCGGATCAAGTTACTACTGAACTTCGTAGGTCCACAAGGACACGTTCCGCACCAGAGTGGTATGGCAACCCTGTCCTGGAAATCATGTTGTTAGACAACAATTAACCTTCGAACTATGAAGAAGCGATGGCGGGCCCGGATTCCAACAAATGGCTTGAAGCCATGAAATCCGAGCGATAGAAAACAAATGGATTTTTAAGAAGAAGATGGACGCGGATGGTAATGTTACCATCTATAAGGCTCGACTTGTCGCTAAGGGTTATCGACAAGTTCAAGGGATTGACTACGACGAGACTTTCTCTCCCGTAGCGAAGCTGAAGTCTGTCTGAATCATGTTAGCAATTGCCGCATACTATGATTATGAGATATGGAAAATGGACGTCAAAACGGCATTCCTTAACGGACATCTTAAGGAAGAACTGTATATGATGCAGCCGGAAGGTTTTGTCGATCCTCGGAACGGTAACAAAGTATGCAAGCTCCAGCGATCCATTTATGGACTGGTGCAAGCATCTCGGAGTTGGAACATTCGCTTTGATGAGATGATGAAAGCGTTTGGGTTTATGCAGACTTATGGAGAAGCCTGTGTTTACAAGAAAGTGAGTGGGAGCTCTGTAGCATTTCTCATATTATATGTAGATGACATACTCTTGATGGGAAATAATATAGAATTTCTGGACAGCATTAAGGCCTACTTGAATAAGTGTTTTTCAATGAAGGACCTTGGAGAAGCTGCTTATATATTAGGCATCAAGATCTATAGAGATAGATCGAGACGCCTCATAGGTCTTTCACAAAGCACATACCTTGATAAGATTTTGAAGAGGTTCAAAATGGATCAGTCCAAGAAGGGGTTCTTGCCTATGTTACAAGGTGTGAGACTGAGCTCGGCTCAGTCACCGACCACGGCAAAAGATAAAGAAGAGATGAGTGTCATCCCCTATGCTTCAGCCATAGGATCTGTTATGTATGCCATGCTGTGTACCAGACCCGATGTAAACCTTGCCGTAAGTTTGGTAGCAAGATACCAAAGTAATCCCGGCAAGGAACACTGGACAGCGGTCAAGAATATCCTGAAGTACCTGAAAAGGACGAAGGACATGTTTCTCGTTTATGGAGGAGACGAAGAGCTCGTCGTAAAGGGTTACGTCGACGCTAGCTTCGACTCAGATCTGGATGACTCTAAGTCACAAACCGGATACGTGTATATGTTGAATGGTGGAGCAGTAAGCTGGTGCAGCTGCAAGCAGAGCGTCGTGGCGGGATCTACATGTGAAGCGGAGTACATGGCAGCCTCGGAGGCAGCGCATGAAGCGATTTGGGTGAAGGAGTTCATCACCGACCTAGGAGTCATACCAGATGCGTCGGGGCCGATCAAACTCTTCTATGACAACACTGGAGCTATTGCCCTCGCAAAGGAGCCCAGGTTTCACAAGAAGACCAGGCACATCAAGCTCGTTTCAACTCCATCCGTGAAAATGTTCAAGATGGAGACATAGAGATTTGCAAAGTGCACACGGATCTGAATGTCGCAGATCCGCTGACTAAACCTCTCTCGCGTGCAAAACATGATCAACACTAGAAATCTATGGGTGTTCGATTCATCACAATGTAACTAGATTGGTGACTCTAGTGCAAGTGGGAGACTGTTGGAAATATGCCCTAGAGGCAATAATAAAAGTATTATTATATTTCAATGTTCATGATAAATGTCTTTTATTCATGCTATAACTGTATTATCCGGAAATCGTAATACACGTGTGAATACTTAGACTACAATATGTCCCTGGTGAGCCTCTAGTTGACTAGCTCGTTGTGATCAACAGATAGTCATGGTTTCCTGACTATGGACATTGGATGTCGTTGATAACGGGATCACATCATTAGGAGAATGATGTGATGGACAAGACCCAATCCTAAGCATAGCATAAAAGATCGTGTAGTTCGTTTTGCTAGAGCTTTGCCAATGTCAAGTATCTCTTCCTTCGACCATGAGATCGTGTAACTCCCGGATATCGTAAGAGTGCCTTGGGTGTATCAAACGTCACAACGTAACTGGGTGACTATAAAGGTGCATTACAGGTATCTCCGAAAGTAGCTGTTGGGTTGACACGGATCGAGACTGGGATTTGTCACTCCGTATGACGGAGAGGTATCTCTGGGCCCACTCGGTAATGCATCATCAAAATGAGCTCAATGTGACCAAGGTGTTGGACACAGGATCATGCATTACGGTACGAGTAAAGTGACTTGCCGGTAACGAGACTGAACAAGGTATTGGGATACCGACGATCGAGTCTCGGGCAAGTAACGTACCGATTGACAAAGGGAATTGCATACAGGGTTTGATCGAATCCTCGACATAGTGGTTCATCCGATGACAACATCGAGGAGCATGCGGGAGCCATCATGGGTATCCAGATCCCGCTGTTGGTTATTGACCTGAGAGCGTCTCGGTCATGTCTGCATGTCTCCCGAACCCGTAGGGTCTACACACTTAAGGTTCGGTGACGCTAGGGTTATTAGGAAGACTAGTATGTGACTACCGAATGTTGTTCGGAGTCCCGGATGGGATCCTGGACGTCACGAGGAGCTCCGGAAGGGTCCGGAGGTAAAGATTTATATATGGGAAGTTTTCAAACGGACACCGGGAAGTTTCGGGGTCATACCGGTATTGTACCGGGGCCACCGGAAGGGTTCCGGGGGTCCACCGGGAGGGGCCACCCCTCCCGGGGGGAGCCAGCTCCTGGTGGGCTGGCCGCACCCCCTCCCTTGGGCCCTTGCGCCTAGGGTTGAGGGGGGAACCCTAGAGGGGGCGCCCCCTTGGCTTGGGGGGCAAGCCACCCTCTCCCCCTCTCCCCTTGGCCGCCGCCCCCCCCCTAGATAGGTTCTAGGGGGCCGGCCCCCTTCTCCCTTCCCCCTATAAATAGAGGGGTGAGGGGAGGGCAGCCGTACCACCCTCCAAGGCGCAGCCCTCCCCTCCCCAACACCTCTCCTCCTCCGTTGTGTGCTTGGCGAAGCCCTGTCGGAGTACTGCCTCTCCACCATCACCACGCCGTCGTGCTGCCGGTGGAGCTGTCTTCCTCAACCTCTCCTTCCCCCTTGCTCGATCAAGAAGGAGGAGACGTCTCCCGTCCCGTACGTGTGTTGAACGCGGAGGTGCTGTCCGTTCAGCACTTGGTCATCGGTGATTCGAATCACGTCGAGTACGACTCCATCATCACCTTGCAAGCTTCCGCACGCGATCTACAAGTGGTATGTAGATGCAAAATCTCTCCCTTGACTCGTTGCTTAGATGAACTCATAGATGGATCTTGGTGAAACCGTAGGAAAAATTTTAATTTTCTGCAACGTTCCCCAACACGATGACTCAATTGGAGATGAGCCGATGGATTCAGAACATGGAGGATCAAATGGAGAATAACCCTATAGCCGGAAAGGATATGACCCAGCATGCTCTTCAGTGCTTTGAAGGAGGTGCTGCTACTTAGTGGAGGACGTACCAAACCATCAATGGATGGCAAGGAGTAACCACTTGGAAAGAATTTAAGCTGACTCTGCAAAAATCTTGGTTTGTGTCCCAGAAGTTAAGGCCTTATGGAAAGGATATGAAGAAACCTTGTGCATACAAGCTTTGTGGAGAAATAGTACACAACCATAAATAAAACAATGACGAATACCCTCATAAGCGGGGGATTACCAAAGGAGTTAGCCGAGGATCTCAGGGAACTTCGGTTGGAGATTGTTCCCGAAGGTTTTGTTGCAGCAATGGAAGTTCAGTCTACATTGTTGGGAAAGATTCGTGAAGCTCAGAAGTATGACAAAGAGATTGCTGAGATAAAAGAGAGGATGAGCAAAGGAAAGGCCAAAGGTTTTCGTAAGGATGAGCACGACATCTTATGGTTCGAGGACCGTGTATATGTTCCCAATAATGCAAAGATCAGGAAGTAAATACTTCAAGAGGCTCATGACTCACCATACTCCATTCGCCCTGGAAACACCAAGATGTATTTGGATTTGAAGGAGTGTTTCTGGTGGACTGGTATGAAGAAGGATATTGCGGAGTATGTAGTCATAGGTGATGTATGCCAGAGAGAGTAAAAGCAGAGCATCAGAAGCCAGCGGGATTAATACAGCCTATGTTGATACCCGAATGGAAGTGGGATAAGCTTGGCATGGATTTCATTACCGGATTTCCCAGAACCTGAACGGGATATGATTCTATCTGGGTAGTAGTTGATTTGCTTGACCAAAGTGGCTCACTTTATCCCAGTGAAAACCACCTATACAAGTGCGAAGTTGGCCAAGATATATTTGACCAGGATCGTATGTCTGCATGGAGTTCCGAGGACCATCGTATCAGATAGAGGAAGACAATTTACCTCAAAGTTTTGGAATCAGCTGCACCAGACTTTGGATACTAGGCTAGTGTTCAGTACAACCTTTCATCCGCAGACAGATGGATAGACCGAAAAAGTCAATCAGATTCTGGAGGACATGTTGAGAGTGTGTGCGCTAGATTATGGATCTGGTAGGGATGATAATCTACCTTACGCTGAGTTCTCATACAACAACAGTTACCAAGCTAGTTTGAAGATGGCCCCTTTTGAAGCTTTGTATGGGAGAAGGAGCCAGACACCGTTGATGTGGGATGAAGTTGGAGACCGTCAGTTGTTTGGACCTAATGTGATCAAGGAGTCAGAAGAGAATGTTAAATTGATTCGAGATAGACTGAAGGTAGCTCAGTCCTGGCAGAAGAGTTATGCATACTCAAAAACGCAAGGAGGTAGTCTATGAAATTGGAGACAGAGCATGTCTTCGTGTGTCCCCTCTACGAGGAGTTAAACTATTTGGAGTTAAGGGGAAGTTAGCCCCGAGATTTGTAGGACCATACTGAGTTTTGGAGAGTATTAATATTGTTGGGTTTTTAATGATGATGTTACTTAATTGGATTGAGAATGCTGTCAACCATTCTCAATGTTTAACAACCACCATGATAGTTAAATAAAATTTATTCCTTTGCAGTAGGGAAAAATTGGCTTTTCGCAAAAAACATTATAACCATAGAGCCTCCACCAGCCAAATATGCATGTAGAGATAGCCATTATTCATCATTGCTCTATGGTGTGAATTTTCCAGTACATTCAATGTACTGACCCTTTGTGGCTACAATGTCTCATATTGCAGGATCTTACGACGAGTAAGTGATACATTAGGGTTACGATTTCTACACTCAACTTTGCCGTTGGTGTTGATGGGAATCCACAACCTTGTTACTTCCGCTATTTGGATTGAGGTAATAGTATTTACGTTATATTATACATGTGATTTACCTCTGTTATAAATCCTCGAGTACTGTGTGTGTCAGCATACCGATCCAGGGATGACACTTAAGCACAAAGACTTGATCCATTCGGGTCGGGTCGCTACAGTGCATGCTACTGGACTTGCCAACTTCAACACAAACATTATTTAAATTCACAATTACCCTACTAGCATGACTCTAATATCACCACCTCCATATCTCAAAACAATTATCAAGTATCAAATTGATCATAGCATCCAATTCACTTCCTATGATAGTTTTTATTATACCCAACTTGGATGCCCATCATTCGAGGACCAATTTTATAACCATAGAAAATACCATGCTGTTCTAAAAGACTCTCAAAATAATATAAGTGAAGCATGAGAGATCAACAATTTCTACAAAATAAAGCCACCGCCATGCTCTAAAAGATATAAGTGAAGCACTAGAGCAAAACTATCTAGCTCAAAAGATATAAGTGAAGCACATAGAGCATTCTAATAAATTCCAAATCATGTGGGTTTCTCCCAAAATGTGTGTACAGAAAGGATGATTGTGGTAAACTAAAAATCAAAGACTAATATCATACAAGACGCTCCAAGCGAAACACATATCATGTGGCGAATAAAAATATAGCTCCAAGTAAAGTTACCGATAGACGAAGACGAAAGAGGGGATGCCTTTCCGGGGCATCCCCAAGATTAGGCTTTTGGTTATCCTTGAATATCTTGGGGTTCCATGGGCATCCCCAAGCTTAGGCTCTTGTCACTCCTTATTCCATAGTCCATCAAATCTTTACCCAAAACTTGAAAACTTCACAACACAAAACTCAACAGGAAATCTCATAAGCTCCGTTAGTGCAAGAAAGAAACACCACCACATAAGGTACTGTAATGAACTCATTCCTTATTTATATTGGTGTTAAACCTACTGTATTCCAACTTATCTATGGTTCATACCCACCGATACTAGCCATAGATGCATCAAAATAAGCAAACAACACACGAAAAACAGAATCTGTCAAAAACAGAACAGTCTGTAGCAATCTGTAACTTTCGAATACTTCGGCAACTCTAAAACTCCTACCAAAATAGGAACTCCTGGGCAATTTGTCTATTGATCTATAGAAAAAAGAATCAACGCAGAAGCACGTTTCTGTGAATTACTAAAATTATTTTCGTGCGCGCAAAAGTTTCTATTTTTCAGCAGAATCAAATTAACTATCACCGTAGGTTATCCTATAGGTTCTACTTGGCACAAACACTAATTAAAACATGAATACACATCTAAACAGAAGCTAGATGAAATATTTATTACTAAACAGAATCAAAAAGCAAGAAACAAAAATATAATTGGGTTGCCTCCCAACTAGCGCTATCGTTTAACGCCCCTAGCTAGGCATAAAAGCGAAGATAGATCTAAGTAGTGCCATAATAATAAGATAGATCACGAAAACTCATCTCATATTCTCTACGTTCAGCAGCAAGTTTTCTTTGAGGCAAGCAAAAGTAATCAAAAGGGATAAATTTAATGGGACAAAAGTCCCCAAGATCAATCTCAGGAGGTATGGGTTCCTCTTTTGGCCCTTCATATTGCACAACCAATTCATCATTATGAATATTCTTTTGACAGAACCTCTTGAGTCTACACTCAAGAGAGTACCCTAGCTCATTATTTCGTATAGCAAAATCATTATTGAGTTTAGAAATTTTATCAACTAAAACAGTGGCAGGAACCTTTTTTCTAAGGTTTTCATTAAAAGCAATATAGTCCAAAGATTGGAAACGCATTATTTCCTCTTGATCGAAGAGGATCACCTCTATGGGAGGACGGCCGGCATCCACCCTATAGTGCACAAAAAATTCCTTGGCCTCTTTTATTATTAATTTAAACTCATGAGCCAAAAAGATAGTAGCTGCGCGCTTAACAGAAGAATGCTCAATATTAGAAAATTCTAGGAAAATCCTTTGTATGCAAGGATGCATGTGCATAAACTATCTTTCAAGTTCAACTATAAGCATGGCAATGGCATCCGCAAGACTACTAGTTCTATGCAAGACGGAACTACCCATAGAAGGTAAAGCACCGGCACAAGTAAAGAAATCTTGAATAACCCCTTTTCCAATAATATTACCACTACCGATTCGAAACTTTTTAGTATGTAAGATAGGTGGTTCTTCAGCAGGAGCAACGGAATTTTCCATGTTATCATTATTGTCCATATCAACAATAATCTCCCCAATTTCAGACATAACAGCAGAAGAAACGAGGAGAAAGAGAAAGAGGGCGGCAAATGGAAAGAGAGGGCGAATAAAACGGCAAGGGTGAAGTGGGGGAGAGGAAAACAAGAGGAAAATAGCAAATAATGTAATGTGAGGGAGATGAGTTTGTGATGGGTACTTGGTATGTCTTGACTTGAGCGAAGACCTCCCCGGCAACGACGCCAGAAATCCTTCTTGCTACGTCTTGAGCTTGTGTTGGTTTTCCTTGAAGAGGAAAGGGTGATGCAGCAAAGTAGCGTAAGTATTTCCCTCAGTTTTTGAGAACCAAGGTATCAATCCAGTAGGAGGCTCCTCAGAAGTCCCATGCACCTACACAAACAAACAAGAACCTTGCAACCAACGCAATAAAGGGGTTGTCAATCCCTTCACGACCACTTGCAAAAGTGAGATCTGATAAAGATAATATGATAAGATAAATATTTTTGGTATTTTTATGATATAGATTGGAAAATAAAAGATGCAAATAAAAGTAGATGAAAAACTTTATATGATAAAAGATAGACCCGGGGGCCATAGGTTTCACTAGTGGCTTATTTCAAGATAGCATAAGTATTACGGTGGGTGAACAAATTACTATCGAGCATTGATAGAAAAGCGCATAGTTATGAGATTATCTAGGAATGATCATGTATATAGGCATCACGTCCGTGACAAGTAGACCGAAACGATTCTACATCTACTACTATTACTCCACACATCGACCGACTCCTGCCTGCATCTAGAGTATTGAGTTCATGAAGAACAGAGTAACGCATTAAGAAACATGGCATGATATAGAGAGATAAACTCATGCAATATGATATAAACCCCATCTTTTTATCCTCGATGGCAACAATACAATACGTGCCTTGCTGCCCCTGTTGTCATTGGGAAAGGACACCGCAAGATTGAACCCAAAGCTAAGCACTTCTCCCATTGCAAGAAAGATCAATCTAGTAGGCCAAACCAAACTGATAATTCAAAGAGAATTGCAAAGATAACTTAATCACACATAAAAGAATTCAGAGGAGTTTCAAATACTTCTCATAGATAAACTTGATCATAAACCCACAATTCATCGGATCTCGACAAACACACCGCAAAAAGAGTTACATCGAATAGATCTCCAAGATCAAGGAGAACTTTGTATTGAGATTCAAAGATGGAGAATAAGCCATCTAGCTATTAACTATGGACCCGAAGGTCTGTGGTAAACTACCCACAACGCACATGAGAGGCCTTGGAGATGATTTAGAGGCCCTCCGTGGTCGATTCCCCCTCCGGCGGAGCACCGGCGAAGGCTCCAAGATGGGATCTCGCGGATACAGATGGTTGCGGCGGTGGAATTAGGTTTTCATGGTGCTCCTGGATGTTTTCGGGGTACGTGGGTATATATAGGAGAAAGAAGTAGGTCGGTGGACGCTTGAGGGGCCCACAAGGGTGGGGGGCGCGCCGGGCACCCTCGTGGCCGCCTCCTCTGTTGCTTGACGTCCACTCCAGGTCTCATGGATTGCGTTTGTTCCAAAAAGATCGCTCCCGAAGGTTTCATTCCGTTTGGGCTCCTTTTGGTATTCCTTTTCTTCGAAACACTGAAATAGGCAAAAAAACAGCAATTCGGGCTGGGCCTCCGGTTAGTAGGTTAGTCCCAAAAATAATATAAAAGTGTAAAGTAAAGCCCATAAACATCCAAAACGGGTAATAGAATACCATGGAACAATAAAAAATTATAGATACGTTGGAGACGTATCAAGGCGCGCCCACGGCTCCTGGGGGCCGCCGCAGGGGTCGCGGCATGCTTGCGACGATGGCAGCGGCCCCTCTTGGGAGGCGGAGAAGCTGGCCCCTCCTTGGGAGCCTTCCCCTTCTCAGTCGAGAACCTCCTCATCGGCGCCATGGAAGCAGCAGCAAGATGGATAAGGAAAGGGGACGTGCAGCGAGAAGATGGAGGAAGAGATGAGCGAGGGGGCTCTGCCCCTCCCCTCATTTATAGCCGGAGAGAGGCCAACCGCCGGCCTCCACGACCTCGCGCAATGATGATCTTCTACATGTAGCATCAACCCGTAAAGTCGAACGGTTCCCGGGGCAGCATGGGGAAGTGGAGATCCCCACCTCCCATCAATCGCCACACGTCGTCCAAGGCCGCAGGCGGTTAGGGCCCATGGCGCTCTGCACTTTCCCTTTGCCTAGAAGCCAAGTCCGAGCGCGCCTTGGGCCCAGGGCTACTGTCAGCATTCTGGATATGGGGGTACCTAGACTTGCTTGCCTGCGGCCCACTGCACGGCTCCATCGACGGCCTGGTACGGCCCAGCTTCAGCATCAACAACTCAAGACCCTCGCAAGGGGCCAAGCCTCGCGAGGCGGGCGACGCCAAGACCTCTAAGGGGGTCGGCCTCCTCAGGCTGGCTCCCGAGGAGCGGAGACTTCTATGCAAGGTGCACCTCACGAGGCTCAGCTAATGTGAGCCATGACGATCGAGGCCAGGCGCGCGCCAGCGCACGCAGAGTACCAGTTTCCTCTTTGGTGCAAAGGAGGCAAGCAGCAGGCGCGGAGTCCCGAGGAATCAGCCAAAGGTTTCCATTCTGGTGCAACAAGACCAAGACCGCCAGGACGGAGGTCATCGTCGAGCCCACCACAGCGTCATGACCGGAGGCTTTTGCAGGCGAAGACCACTTTAGTCAGGATAGGATGTACTTCTTTTTCCCCTTCAAATCTGGCCGTTGTGGGATCCCTTCCCGCCAACATTTGGGCAGAGGACCAAGGCCACTATAAATAGGACTTAGCGACCACCATATAAGGGGACAATCCGAACGGAGCGAAGCCATTCCTCCTTCACCAGCTCACTTGAGCTCAAGAACACCTCACCTCCTGAGGTTGTTCATCCACTGTGCTAGTTCATCCTTAGCCCCTCGAGGCAATCCACCACAAAGCTGGAGTAGGGTATTACACCGCAAGGTGGCCCGAACCAAGATAAACTGATGTGTCTCTCTGTTCCTTTGAGCTCGACGCGCTAGGCTATGAGGATCGTGAGTAGGTAGGCTGGGTAGGTTGAGATCTCCGCACGCACCCCAAAGTTCAAACATCTCAAGGGTTTGCGGAACCCAAAATCCGATAGCATGATCATATGGATGACATTGTACTTGTGGCTCAGCCGCCGTTCATCATTATTATACATGTTATTGTAGCATCATTGCACATCCTGGTACATTGCCAAAGGCAGTCATATAGAGTCATATTGTTCTAGTATCGAGTTGTAAGTAAATAAAAGTGTGATGATCATCATTATTAGAGCATTGTCCCAGTGAGTAAAGGGTGATGGAGACTATGATTACCCCACAAGTCGGGATGAGACTCTGGACAAAAAAAGGAAAAAGAGGCCAAAAAGAGCCCAAAAAAGAGAAAACAAAAAATGAGAGAAAAAGAGAGAAGGGGTAATGTTACTATCCTTTTCCACATTTGTTCTTCAAAGTAGCACCTTGTTTTTCATATAGAGAGCCTCCTATGTTGTCACTTTCATATACTAGTGGGAATTTTTCTTATAGAACTTGGCTTGTATCTTCCGATGATGGGTATCCTCAAATGCGTGAGGTCTCATGAGCAAGAAAGTTGGATGCACACCCACTTAGTTTTTAGTTTGAACTTTCATAAACTTATAACTCTTAGTGCATCCGTTGCATGGCAATCCCTACTCCTTGCATTGACATCAATTGATGGCCATCTCCATAGCCCGTTGATTAGCCACATCAATGAGGGACTATCTTCCTTCTTGTCTTCTCCTTATTAATCCCTACCACTGCACTCTATTCCACCCATAGTGTTATGTACATGGCTCACGCTCATGTATTGCGGGGGGGTTGAAAAAGCTGAAGCACGTTAAAAAGTATGAACAATTGCTCAGCTGACATCGGGGTTGTACATGATTTATATTTTGTGTTGAGAAGATGGAGCATGACAAGGCTATATGATTTTGTAGGGATAGCGTTCTTTAGCATTTTTGTTGTGAAAGGCATGATTGTTTGTTGGTATGCCTGAGTATTGATGTCTTTATGTCAAATGATAAACTATTGCTTTAAAGAACTCGTATCTTGGTATTCATGCCATGATTTGATTATAGGATCAAGATTATGCTAGGTAGCATTCCACATCAAAAATTATCTTTTTTATCATTTACCTACTCGAGGACGAGCAGGAATTAAGCTTGGGATGGTGGTACGTCTCCGTCGTATCTATAAGTTATGATTGTTTCATGCCAATATTCTACAACTTTCATATACTTTTGGAAACACTTTATAATATTTTGAAGACTAATATATTGATCCAGTGCCCAGTGCTAGTTCCTGTTTTTGGCATGTTCTTTTGTTTCGCAGAATATCCATATCATACAAAGGCCAAATGCGATAAAAATTTATGGAGATTTGTTTTGGAATATATTTGATTTTTGGTAATAAGAATCAATGCAAGATAGTGACCGAGGTGGCCACAAGGCAATAGGGCCTAACCGGGGTTGTCCGTGCCATGTTGTCGTATGACTCCCTCGTAAGGCGGTTGCAATCCTTTCGCCACAAGAAAGATAATTTATGGATAAAAATCCCCTCAAAATTTGAGCCCAATCGAAGTTATGGATCTTCAGGAATTTAAGAAACGGTGAAGACAGGAACGCGAAACAGAAGAGAATAGAGAGAGAGAGAGAGAGAGAGAGAGAGAGAGAGATCCAATCTTGGAGGGGCTCATGCCCTCCAGGAGCCATGAAGACCAAGGACCATAGGAGAAACTCTCATCCCATCTAGGGGGAGGCCAAGCAAGAAGTAGAAGGAGGGTGGCTCTCTCCCACTCTCACCCAGTCGCACCGGAACACCGATAGGGCAACCATCATGATGGTGATCTACACCAACAACTTTGATGCCGTCATCACCAACTCTCTCCCCCTCTGTGCAGCAGTGTAACACCTCTTCTCCCCACTGTAACCTCTACTTAAACATGGTGCTTAATGCTATATATTATTATCCAATCATGTATAGCCATTGTATGATATTTGAGTATATATGTTTTGTCCTATGGGTTGATTGGTGATCGTGATTGGTTTGAGTTGTATGTATTATTTTTGTGCTATCCTATCCCTCCGTGTTGTGCAAGCATGTGGGATTACCATTGTAGGGTGTTGCAACACGTTCATAATTCGCTTGTAGTGGGTGGCGGGAGTGACATCAGCTTATACCCCGAGTAAGGGGGTTGTTGCATATGGGAGTAAAGAGGACTTGTTAGTTAATGCTATGGTTGGCTTTTACCTTAATGATTGTTAGTAGTTGCGGATGCTTGCTAGAGTTCCAATCATAAGTGCATATGATCCCAGTACGGAAAGTATGTTAGCTCATGGCTCTCCCTCATATAAAATTAAAATAATGATTACGGGTCTAGTTATCAGTTGCCTATGGAAAAATCCTTCTCTTGTGTTACAAAAATCTTTCTACTAAACAACTAACTTTTATTATCTTGCAAATCACTCATATTTTATTCTCACAAAGTACTCCTAGTTTTATTCTTGCAACATAGTTCTGGTTTTATCCCCGCAAAATAGTTTCATACTTGTTCTAGGTAAAGCGGATGTTAAGTGTGTGTAGAGTTGTATCGGTGGTTGACAGAACTTGAAGAGAATATAAATTCTACCCTTAGCTCCTCATTGGGTTCGACACTCTTGTTTATCGAAAAAGCTACAATTGAACCCCAATACTTGTGGGTTATCATACCCTACTTCTGCTTTTTTGTGTTTATATGGTGGATTTGTGAGCTACAAGTCCTTCCCGGGAACGGGGAAGGGTTGTGTCGTCCTACTATTCTCCTAACAAGTGTCCAACCTTTTCTATCCGCCACCCGGTCCTCCTTTTATTGCACAAGGGGTACCACAATGGCGAAGTTTCTAAGGAACTATGCTGAGTTGATAGTGTAGGTACGTGCATTAAATGCGCGGAGAGGACCTTCTGTCTTCTGGGAACGCACACCCATCTGGTCACTGCCACCCAAGGTGGCACCCCAGCCTGCCGATGCCACACAGCGGAGCAAGTATCACCTTGGTGGCAGGCGGGCTGGTGAATCACCCCCGTGGATGATGAGCTTCCACTGCCCAAGTGGCATGCTCACAAGGTGTCCTGCCGACCCTGACGAGGCAGAGCCATCGCGCCACGTAAGGAACATGCTGGTCGAGGCACCTTCAATGCTAATGAAGTGCGGTCGTTGCCGGAGGCCGCATTCCCGGATCTTGGCTTCTTGATGCTTTGGGACTAGGAGGGAGCCACTGTGCCCCGCACACATTTGACCTTGTGGATCAACTATTCACGGTATCGACACAAATTAAGTGCCACGTTTGCGAAGGGTGGGGCCATGTTGCCAGCGACAGTCGTTCCAACTCCCCACTATCCTCGCTGTCAAGTCAGTCTAATCTCGTGACCATAGTTTCTCTCCCTGCGCCCAGTGTTAGCGGAGTGATTCCTGCTACTCCTCAGGAAGGCCCGTCAATTGTTGGTGATAGTATCCCCATTGCTACTGCACCTACCACCCCTGCTTCCAGTCCCCCCCCCCCCTTCTCCTCTTTGCCTCTGCCTCCTCCATTGCTGCAATCTGAGTGACTTGCTTCTTAGATCGCCGCCAGGGCGATTGAGTACCCGATGAATAACTTTCCCTTTGACCCAACAACTTTTCTCCCGCATGGGCACTAGGCCATCAATGTCATTGGATGACCTGCAAGAGTTCGGGCCATTTCCTTGTCCTCGGTGCCAGTTCATGTGGATTGGGTGATTGCTACCATAATTCCAATGCGAGATCAACATGTACCAGTTGTGAATGTTCGTCAGATTCTTGGGGAATTTATTCAAAATGTCAAGCAGCTAGGGTTTTTTGAAGTTACACCTAGCCCTTCTGTCCAAGCTTATGTGTAGTTGAATCATCCTCTAGATACACTCTGGTCAACCAAAGCCCAGATGTTTTTGGAGATGTTCATGTTATTTTTTAGAAGCATAAGAGAGGATTGAATTGGAGAGTCATGACTATGAATAGAGAAATATGGGCTCTTTTCGTGGGGTTCCCCTTTGACAAGAGGAAAGTACATGAGATAGCAAATGTGGTCTCGAATTTTGGCATGATGCTACTTTAGGATGGAGCTAGAAGCACCAAGGACACTCTGGTTGTAAAGGTCAAAGTTGAAGAGCTCAGGGATGTTCCTTCCAGCATTGTAGTACGTGAAAGTGACAATTTCAACTCTAAATCATGGACATTGCCCATAGTTATTCTGCAGCAAGAGATCTTGGGAGGAGGTCCACCTGATGAGGATCCAGTCTAGTGGATGGAATTACTCACCCCTTCCTATCAACCCCAACTTCGAACCTAATCAGATCAATGATTTATTGAGCCCCATTTAGCAACTCCAAGCCCAAGATGTCGATCATCTTAATGATATTAATGCCACTACACAAAATGATGACCTAATCGAAGAGGACAACGAAGAGGAGATTCCCAGTCGGGGACATTGGGCCATGCCTGAAGATAATGAACTGGTGGATCATGGGCTGGATGAGGGGGAGTTTCTGGAGCTTGCTGATCTCATGCAACCTCTAGAGGCACCTTTTATTGCCCCTAATTTACCAGATATATATATATATATATATATATATATATATATATAGATATAGATATATATAGCAAAAGTGAATTAACTCTTTCTTTAGGGTCCAATGAGATGATATAACAAAAGCCACATCTGCAATTCAACCCTCTCATACTACTATGGTCATTTCTAGAAAGGAGGTCCAGACTCGGTCCTCGACAGCCACTACTAGCTCTACGCCACCAGGTTTTAGTGTTAAAGGAAAATATCTTCCACATAAGATTAGCTCATCTCATGAGGCTGACTCTAGTCTTAATTATGTAGCTAATGATGAGATACTAGCTAAGGTCATTGAAGCTTGGTCTAAACACTTTGTTGCTGGAACAGATTCCTCCAAAGCCATTCAAGTTCCTCCTGGATGGGTAATGTTTATTGCCAGCAGTCTCTTAACCCTAGATAAGTGTGAGTGGGTTAAAAAATCTCAACTTCTCAACATGGAAAATAATTCTGGAAGGATATGATAATAAGAGTTCTTTCAAACTTTCCTACCTGATAAGTGCCCTGCTATTTGTTAGTCTATCTGTTCCCGGGAATTAGAAGAAAGAGGTGGAAAACCTGGCTCCTTTCTTCACTCCTCAAGGAAAACACTATGCTGCAACCAATCCAGTGCCATCTACATCCTCCACTAGTGCCCTTCACCTGAAAGGGGCAAAAAAAGAAGGGGCACCTATTTGCGGAATCTGAGGTAAGCCGAAGCCTTAGACTTGAATATTTAAATATGGTTTCATAAAGAAGGAATGCAAAGACAAAAAAATGTATGGCATTTCATGCAAAGCCCCTACTGTTTAAGAGCAAGGTAGTAAAAAACTTCAATGTTTGTTATTACAAGGTGGATTCTAAGGGCACCTTGGAAGAAATACTTCAGAATAAGAAGACCAATATGGGAGGGAAGGTACCCTCCACAAAGGAATATATGATGAAAGAAGCCTTGAGATCCTAGCTCGCAGTTTGGATAAGTTGTTTAGAGTAGTTTTTGACATACTTCTTTCGTGTGATGGCAGCTGAACTAAATGTAATAAGGCCTAGGTGGTACTGTTGCTTCTGGAATTCTCATGTTACCCTTATGCATGCCCTTTTTTCTCCTTCTTTCTCTTAGGAGATGTTAAAATTCCCAGCTATCAGAACTTCTCTTCAGAAATGAATGCATCTTATGTAAATAGAGCTTGGCATATCACTGTTGCAGGATGCTGCTAACGTGACACTACGATCAGAGACCCTTCGATGAAACTGTTTGCGATGCAATAATCGCAAACATTGGTGTAAAAAACCCGTCAAAAAAGGTGCAAAACGTTTGCGATGACGGATGCATCAAACACGGTTCAGATTTTAGTTGCGTGTGCGATGCAGGGCATATGGTTCAATTCAATGAACTGTATGCAATGAGGAAGAAGAACGAAAACGGGTAGCTAGATGAAGGCGTGTGCGATATACGACATATAGTTCAATCGGATTAACTGTTTGTGATGAGGCGGGACAACAGAAACGAACAGCTAGATAAAGGTGTGTGTGATTGAGGGCATATGCTTCAGAAGGATTAACTGTTTGCGATTAGGCAACAAAACAGAAATGGTCAGCCAGATCAAAGGTGTGCTTAATTGATGGCATACACTTCACACGGATGAACTATTTGCGATTAGCCACAACAAACAGAAACAGTTAGACAGATCAACGTGTGTGCACTAGACGGGCACACATTCCAATTAAAAGAAGCATGTGCGATGGTAATAACTAGCGTGCACGGTTCTTGGAACAAGACATGTGCTGACATTGCCTATTGTGGTGCACCCTATGGTGCAAACGTCACGTACGCGGCCGAGAAAGCATGCCCACGTTACGGCGTCCGGGAATAGTGCCGCACTTAGAAATTATAGAACCGTCAATAAATTTTGAGCTTGCGTCCCGTCACACTCCAAATTGGAAAACTGTTCACATCGATCAAAAGCTAAACGGTTTCCCACTTAGGAGCGTATTAGTACTCAGTTATAAATACTACTACTCCAAGAGGACAGCACATTCCTCCTCAACTCCTCATCCACAAAAACAAAAAGGCATTCATCAACGTTCCCTTGTGTCTGCCATGGCCAGCGTGAGTTCTGGATCAAGAGATTGCCACCAGGGAGAGACGAGCATGGAAGCGGAAGCACGAGAGATGTCCCGCCTCACCGTGAAAGCAGCCGACATGTCCCGCTGTGCGGTCGTAGCAGCATAGAGGTCCCGCCGCGCTGCCGAGGTAGCACGGAGGTCTTGTCGCGCCGTCGATGTAGCAAACTGGTGCGGCCACGCCGTGGAAGCAGCAGAGATGTTCGGCCGCGCCGCGGAAGCAGCAAAGATGTCCTCCTGCGCCCTGGCGGCCTGGGAAAATGTCCTGTGGGCAGGCGAGGACTCTTACATGCGCATGCATGCGATCGTCCATAGCCAAATGGATCAGATCTCTGGCTGGGCGAGGTTGCAAGACGACATGAAATCCACATTTGAATAGGCTATCGGCGTCATCCGACAACTAAGGGAGAGCAATGAGAAGCTCCAGGCCAAGCACGACCTGCTAAGGGCGAAGATCGTCGGAAGTGTAGAGTAGCAGGAGGAGACCACTGCCTTGTTGAAGAGGACCAACATCATTGTCGAGAAACTTATGGACGAGAATGCTGTGATGCGCATGAAGCGCAAAAGGCTAGTGGAGGAATCCGTGGATGCTATCAAGCAGCATATTGAGGACAGGAAAGAGCTCATCGCCGCTTGCTGCAGAGACTAGTTCCTGTGGCCTGCAGCAACGCATCAAGAAAGTAGCGACCAGCGAGCTAGATCATTGTCTTCCTTCTTGTTTTGCCCTTGTGTATTTCGGGCATTGCCGCATGTGGCTTTTTTAATTATGTTCCTAAATATGTAAGACAATTATTATCCACTGTCATCATCCTTATATTCATCATGCTTGCTATAAGTCACAGTCGATGCTATATAGGTTCGTTGGATCTTACATCAAGATCTGTGCAAAACTTTCTTTTCAGATTTTCATTTTTCTCTCTTAAATCTCAGTCCAGTGAGACATAGCCATGCCATGAAACAGGGGCTCGGGCGCCATTAATGGAGACGTTGGGAGGGAGGTGCACGGCGGATAGAGGTTAAATAGCTCTCCTCCCGATGAGCACACGCAGGGGTCTGATCGCACGCCTCCTGTACTCAAATAGCTACCCCGCACGGCACCTCCTAGCCAATAAAAAAAGGGGACGCGTGGCGGCACGTAATTGGTAAGTAGAACGCCCATGGTTTCAATAATAGTTGTGTTTCCGATTTGTAACGTGACAACACTTGTTCCAAAATGACTTTGTTGATTGTTAATGTGTGCGCCTTCGCAAATTGGACAGAAAATTTACCACAGCATGTTGGTGCCATGTCATGACACCATGCCAAGTTTCATGATTTTCAGGCGTGTTTTGGATTTACAGGAATTAAAATATAATGTTTCTCAATCTTTCCGGCCGAGCCACAACGCCCAGATGTTTGATTTCATTCTCATTCTTGCATGGGACCTAGAAATTTACCCAAGGACACACATGTGATTTTTCAACCAACTTTGATGAACTGGAGCATGTGCTTGTAATTCAAATTTGAATTATGCACATTAAATGCCCAGAAATTAAATTAATGTATAAAAAGGCCAAACGAACCTGGAATAATTCCAAAATTTAGCATGATACTTCTATTTGTCTAATCTGCGTGTGTAAAAAATTAAGGCGGGAGAAGGCAGTGTACGTATGTCATTTTGCACACGGAGGTGACACGTTCCCTCTCGAAACCAGGGGCCTTCTTGAGAGAAGCTCAGGTTTGCACGAAGCTTATACCAAAGCCTATCCCAACTCGGCCGAAAAATATACCACATCATGTTGGTGCCATGTCATGACACCATGCCAAGTTTCATGATTTTCAAGCGTGTTTTGGATTTACATGAATTAAAAACAAAGTTTGTCAATCTTTCCGGTCGAGCCACGACGCCAAGATGTTTGAATTTCATTCCCATTTCTTGCATGGGACCTAGAAATTCACCCAAGGACACACATGTGATTTTTCAAACAACTTTGGTGCACTGGAGCATGTGCTTGTAGTTCAAATTTGAATTATGCATATTAAGTGCCTAGAAATTCAATCAATGTATAAAAAAGGCCAAACGAACCCAGAATAATTCCAAAATTTAGCATGATACTTCTATTTGGTGTAATCTGCCTAAAAAATTAAGGCGGGAGAAGGCAGTGTAGGTATGTCGTTTCACACACGGAGGTGACTCGTTCCCTCTCGAAACCACGAGCCTTCTTGAGAGAAGCTCCGGTTTGCAAGAAGCTTAGACCAAAACTTGTCCCAATTCGGCAAAAAAATTACCGCAACATGTTGGTGCCATGACTTGATACCATGCCAAATTTCATGATTTTCAGGTGTGTTTTGGATTTACATGAATTAAAAAACTAAATTTCTCAATCTTTCCAGCCAAGCCACGACGCCCAGATGTTTGAATTTCATTCCCATTTCTTGCATGGGACCTAGAAATTCATCTAAGGACACACATGTGATTTTTCAACCAACTTTGGTGCACTAGAGCATGTGCTTGTGGTTCAAATTTGAATTATGCACATTAACTGACCAAAAATCCAATTAATGTATAAAAAAGGCCAAATGAGCCCAAAATAATTCCAAATTTTAGCACGATACTTCTGTTTGATCTAATCTGCCTTTGTAAAAAAATTAAGGTGGGAGAAGGCAGTGTACGTATGTCGTTTCGCACACGGAGGTGACACGTTCCTCTCGGAACCACGAGCCTTCTTGAGAGAAGATCCGATTTGCAAGAAGCTTATACCAAAGCTTGTTCCAATTTGGCCAAAAAAATTACCGCGGCATGTTGGTGCCATCTCATGACACCATGCCAAGTTTCATGATTTTCAGGCGTGTTTTGGATTTACATGAATTAAAAAACCAAGTTTTTCAATCTTTCCGACCGAGCCACGATGCCCAGATGTTTGAATTTCATTCCCATTTCTTGCATGGGACCTAGAAATTCACCCAAGTACACACATGCGATTTTTCAACCAACTTTGGTGCATTGGAGCATGTGCTTGTAGCTCAAATTTGAATTATGCACATTAAATGACCAGAATTTCAATTAATGTATAAGAAAGTCCAAACGAACCCATGATAATTCCAAATTTTAAGATGACACTCATATAGTTCTATGTTGCCTCTGTACAAAAAACAAGGGGGAGGCAGCGTATATCGTTTCGAACACAAAGGTGACACGTCCCCTCTCGGGAACCACATGTCTTCTAGAGAGAAGCTCTGGTTTGCAAGAAGCGTCTACCAAAAACTTGTCCAAACGTGGCCAATTTTTTTACCACAACATGTTGGTGCCATGAAATTACACCATGCCAAGTCTCATGATTTTCATGCAAGTTTTGAATTCCCAGGAACTTAAAAACCAAGTTTCTCAATGTTCCCGACCAAGCCACGACGCCCAGATGTTTGAATTTCATTCCCATTTCTTGCATGGGACCTATAAATTCACCCAAAGACACACATGTGATTTTTCAACTAACTTTGGTGCACTGGAGCATGTGCTTGTAGTTCAAATTTGAATTATGCATATTAAATGCCAACAAACTCAATTAATCCATAAAAATGCCAAACGAACCCAGAATAATTCTAAATTTAAACACAACACTCATTTACTTGCATGTTCACTGTACATAAATGTTCTAGCAATTCAAACACCATCCTTTCCCGCCGTAACACCATTTTCTCTTTCAAAACATAATGAAAAAATCAGGTATACCACAAACAGTTTACTAGAAAGAATCGTGTGGGATGTGATATAAAATATCTTGGCGCACCGTCTTGTCTGGCTTACGCGGGAAGCTTCGTCGTCTACAGTCCACTGCCCCTGCTTGAAGCACACTTGCGCGCCAGTCTCTCACAGCACCGAGCGAAATTGTTTCGCCACCGCAGAAATATCTATCTCCCTGCCCCCTCCCTCCCACCAAAAGCCACATTTCCACTGTTCCTCCTTGCTTTCCAAGTTCAAACCTTCATTGTTGCTTATTGGCAGCTCAGCCTCCTTGCTCGCGACCCTTCTTCTTGCAGCGCCGCCTCCTCGTCGGCTACCCTTCTTCTTGCAACGTGGCCTCCTCGCCGGCGACCCTTCTTCTTGCAGCGCCGCCTCCTCGCTGGCGACCCTTCTTCTTGCTGTGTGGCCTCCTCGCCGGTGAACCTTCTTCTTGCTGTGTTGCCTCCTCATCGCCGACCCTTCTTCTTGCTGTGCGGCCTCTTCGATATGGTCAGGTAATCCACACCCCACCCACACCATCCTCCTCCTTTCCCGTCCCACATGCCCCGACCGGTGGCGCGATCCACCGAAATCACTGTTCCCCTCCTCCAATTAAGTGCCGCCCACAACCATTTTGCACGCAGTATAATGTGGAGCTCAATATAGGCCACCGTCAACACCGCCACGCAGTTGTCTACTTTAAAATACAGTTCATGTTGTCTTCTCGAGGCCACGTCCAATGCCTTCTAGTGATTTGTCCTCTGTAATGTTAATATGCAATCTGATGTTCAGTTTAGAGTTTGGTCCTGTGAAATGTAATGTTCAGTTAAAACTTTGGTCCTCTGAAATGTAACGTTAAGTTAATAGTTTGGTCCAACATTTTCTACATTTCGTAGTAGTGTTCTCAAGCATTCTTTGTTTTGTTAACTGTCTTATCTTCTAGTGCATGTTTCTATTCTGCAATGTCATGCTCAGTTAACTATTTTGGTTCATTTGGTTTGTTGTCCATTTAACTATTTCGTTCAGTTCTGCAATTTGATTTTCATTTGCTGTTGTATTATTATGCATGTGAAATAAATCGAATTGGCTGTACTCAATACATACTTTACTGATAGTATGACAACTCTCACTTAACCTGATCAAGATCTTTCTTATGTGTGTTGTAGGGAAACAATGGGAGACACTGTGGTTTACCATCGAGGTTTGTTCAAGCGTGGTCCTTTGAATAATAGCACATTATTGTGCAGTTGCAGGAATCATTCTAATATTTAGGTTTCATACAATTTGGTTTTCCACATATAGGTCCTGCTGTCAGAGGCTTAGACCCACTGTTCGACCCATTTTGCATATGGGGAAATGAGATGTCCATGAATATTAGTCAAATTAAGAAACTCAGAAAGATTGTTAGGATGAAGAAACTTGCAACGAATGATAGCAAGTTCTTTGTTTGCACAATGAAGAAGACATCAATCAACTATAGGATGGTACTAACTCTTTTACCTTGTTTTACCCCTTGCGCCATCTCAAAATTTATAGCAGCAATTTATGCATATCTTTGTTTTCAGTACTTTTCAAAGCAGTGCACCGATGATTACATCTCAAACCACCTGCATGGTCAAGAGGCGAGGAAGGTATTCATTCAACACCCACGGTACAATATTGAAGTCTTGCTAAAGAGGATGAAGGTTGGCGGGCAATTATCCATAGCCACTGGCCTAAGGTTGCAAGGACATTCAACATCATTGAAGGCTCAATATTTGCCTTCCGCTTCTGCAGTTTCCCAGATGAGATTCATCTGTCTATTTACCGTGTATGATGCTACTTTCAAAAGGTTTTTGATGTTGCATGTGAAACTTGGTGATGTTGTGTAATGTCGGAACTGAGTGCCGAAGCTATCTAATGTATTTCGATTATGAAGTCCTTGTTGCTGTTATACAGATATGAAATATCTTGTGTGCTTTTATAAGAAATATTAATTTGATTAGTACATGGATTACAAATAATAGGCTAATTTCCCTGCTTATTGGGGTTTTCTATTGAACAGGGTTACTCAGACAACACCATGGGCGATGAACTCAAACAACCCGCACGGTTTCTAGAAAGTAGGCATGTGCGACCAACTAACAATCACACACGACTTCTGGCAGAGAACTCTCTATGTTAGGCCACCTTGCACAAACGTTTCCACACAAAAACTGTGTGTGATATACATACGAACGGAAATGTTTTTCTGGGATTCACCGTGTGTGATGTACATACGAACGGAAACAATTGGGTTTTGATGCCCTGCCAGATCGCACATGAGCTCATTTTGCCGCAGCCTGTGTGCCAGGAGGGCCTATCCCCGACGGTTTCTGGGTCCTGTGATCAGGACCCCCCCTATCGTCCACACTCACTTGGCGATGGTTCCAAACATCATCGCGGAAAGGGGTTAAAAACCGTTTGTATAACAGGTCTCTGCACCAGTGTATTTTGAATTGGAACATAAGAATTCTAGCAACAAATGGTTGGCAATTTCAAAATAAAAATTAAAGAATCTTCTTGTTCCATATGATGATTGCAAGAAACTAAGAGGGAATTTTGGTAATGCTTAGATAATAAACTTCTGCCCCAAAAGGTTGAACAAATTTGTTTATTCCCCCTGAGCGGGAGCTTCTGGTAGCCTTTTGATTGCATGGAATGAAAGTATGTTCTAAGGAGAGTGCCTTTTCAAAAATAGAATTTAAATATCTATTAGATTTACCTCAGTGCATACTGGTAATTCTTGGGTTCTTACAAATATGTATGTTCCATGTGATGCTGAAAAAGCCTTATTTCTGGAGTGGTCTCAAATATAGATTGTTCGTAATTTAAATTATATAAGATACCCACACAATTGAAACATGGGAATATGAGACCTCTCAAGCATGATGCAATTTAATGAGGCTACTAGTGAACTTGCTCTTATTGAAATCCCTCTAAAAGGCAAACACTTCACATGGAGAAACATGCAAGATGCCCCTGCTAGAATAAATTGATTGGGTCTTCACTTATAAATGTTGGACTGCCAATTATCATAATACTATGGCCATGCCTCTCTCTAAACCTGCTTTTGATCAGTCCCCATATGTCATATCAATTGGTACTGCAATTCCCAAATCCTACATTTTCAAATTTGAAAACTTCTGGTTACCACACCACAACTTCTTGGAAGTGGTACATAATATTTGGAGTCAAAAGGTTCCAGAGCAGGATAGTGCAAAGCTTATCACTGCCAAATTCAAGAGACTCAAGAAAGGTTTAAAAATATGGGCTAAAAACCTCTCAAATCTAGCTAGGATTACTAGACCTCTTGATGAAGTGGAAAGCAATGGTAGAAATATAATGAAGGAGCATCTACTGAAAAATCTCACCTATCAAAGAATCTACTGGAAACAAAAAATTCAAAAAAATTCCAAGCAAAGGAAACTATCAAATATATGCAGAATCACATTGTTGATCTACAGGATGAGTTGGGAAATGAATATTCAGAGCACCATGCCAAGGCTGCACTCCTTTGGAAAGCTTTCAAAGATAGATTGGGCCAATCTGCTGTCACCCATAACCTTCTGAACTTAAGAATCCACAATCCAAATATTAAACAATCTTGTTAGTCTTGAATCCCCATTCTCAAAACAAGAAATTGTTTAGATAGATAAGCATTTGCCCTCTCATAAGGCTCCAGACACTGGTACAGAGATGTGTTATATAAATGGCTTTTTCCCCTTTCCACGATGGAGTTTTAAACCGTCACCTAGTGAGTGTGTGCGATGGCGGGGGGGGGGGGGTCCTTCCCACACGACCCAGAAACTGTTGGGGAACGTAGCAGAAATTCAAAACTTTTCCTACGTAACACCAAGATCTATCTATGGAGAGACCAGCAACGAGTAGAAAGAGAGTGCATCTACATACCCTTGTAGATCGCTAAGCGGAAGCGTTCAAGTGAACGGGGTTGATGGAGTCGTACTCGTCGTGATTCAGATCACCGATGATCAAGTGCCGAACGGACAGCACCTCCGCGTTCAACACACGTACAGCTCGGTGACGTCTCCCACGCCTTGATCCAGCAAGGGGAGAGGGAGAGGTTGAGGAAGACTCCATCCAGCAGCAGCACAACGGCGTGGTGGTGATGGAGGAGTGTGGCAATCCTGCAGGGCTTCGCCAAGCACCTACGGGAGAGGAGGAGGTGTCACGGGAGGGAGGGAGGCGCCAAAGGCTCAGGTATGGATGCCCTCCCTCCCCTCCACTATATATAGGGGCAAGGGAGAGGGGGGAGGCGCAGCCTTGCCCCTTCCTCCAAGGAAGGGGTGCGGCTAAGAGGGGGGGAGGAGTCCATCCTCCCCAAGGCACCTCGGAGGTGCCTTCCCCCTTTAGGACTCTCCCCTTTTTCCTATATCTTGGCGCATGGGCCTCTAGGGGCTGGTGCCCTTGGTCCATGTAGGCCAAGGCGCACCTCCTACAGCCCATGTGGCCCCCCGGGGCAGGTGGCCCCACCCGGTGGGCCCCCGGGACCCTTCCGGTGGTCCCGGTACAATACCGATGACCCCGAAACTTGTCCCGATGGCCGAAACAGGACTTCCTATATATAAATCTTTACCTCCGGACCATTCCGGAACTCCTCGTGACGTCCGGGATCTCATCCGGGACTCCGAACAACATTCGGTAACCACATACAAACTTCCTTTATAACCCTAGCGTCATCGAACCTTAAGTGTGTAGACCCTACGGGTTCGGGAGACATGTAGTCATACCGAGATGTTCTCCGGTCAATAACCAACAGCGGGATCTGGATACCCATGTTGGCTCCCACATGTTCCACGATGATCTCATCGGATGAACCACGATGTCAAGGACTCAATCAATCCCGTATACAATTCCCTTTGTCTAGCGGTATGGTACTTGCCCGAGATTCGATCATCGGTATACCGATACCTTGTTCAATCTCGTTACCGGCAAGTCTCTTTACTCGTTCCGAAACACATCATCCCGTGATCAACCCCTTGGTCACATTGTGCACATTATGATGATGTCCTACCGAGTGGGCCCAGAGATACCTCTCCGTTTACACGGAGTGACAAAATCCCAATCTCGATTCGTGCCAACCCAACAGACACTTTCAGAGATACCCGTAGTGTACCTTTATAGCCACCCAGTTACGTTGTGACGTTTGGCACACCCAAAGCACTCCTACGGTATCCGGGAGTTGCACAATCTCATGGTCTAAGGAAATGATACTTGACATTAGAAAAGCTTTAGCATACGAACTACATGATCTTGTGCTAGTCTTAGGATTGGGTCTTGTCCATCACATCATTCTCCTAATGATGTGATCCCGTTATCAACGACATCCAATGTCCATAACCAAGAAACCATGACTATCTGTTGATCACAATGAGCTAGTCAACTAGAGGCTCACTAGGGACATATTGTGGTCTATGTATTCACATGTGTATTACGATCTCCGGATAATACAGTTATAGCATGAATAAAAGACTATTATCATGAACAAAGAAATATAATAATAACACTTTTATTATTGCCTCTAGGGCATATTTCCAACAGTCTCCCACTTGCACTAGAGTCAATAATCTAGTTCACATCGATATGTGATTAACACTCAAGGTCACATCCCCATGTGACTAACACCCAAAGAGTTTACTAGAGTCAATAATCTAGTTCACATTTACCATGTGATTAACACTCGATGAGTTCTGGGTTTGATCATGTTATGCTTGTGAGAGAGGTTATAGTCAACGGGTCTGAACCTTTCAGATCCGTGTGTGCTTTACAAATCTCTATGTCATCTCCTAGATGCAGCTACCACGCTCTATTTGGAGCTATTCCAAACAACTGTTCTACTTGGAGCTATTCTAAATTATTGCTCCATTATATGTATCCGGTCTCTCTACTCAGAGCTATCCGGATAGGTGTCAAGCTTGCATCGACGTAACCCTTTACGACGAACTCTTTTACCACCTCCATAATTGAGAAAATTCCTTAGTCCACTAGTTACTAAGGATAACTTTGACCGCTGTCCTGTGATCCATTCTTGGATCACTCTTGTACCCCTTGACTGACTCATGGTAAAGCACACTTCAGGTGCGGTACACAGCATAGCATACTGTAGAGCCTATGTCTTAAGCATAGGGGACGACCTTCGTTCCTTTCTCTCTATTCTGCCATGGTCGAGCTTTAAGGCTTAACTTCATACCTTACAACTCAGGCAAGAACTCCTTCTTTGACTGATCCATCTTGAACACCTTCAAGATCACGTCAAGGCATGTGCTCATTTGAAAGTACTATTAAGCGTTTTGATCTATCCTTATAGATCTTGATGCTCAATGTTCAAGTAGCTTAATCCAGGTTTTCCATTGAAAACACTTTCCAAATAACCCTATATGCTTTCCAGAAATTCTACATCATTTCTGATCATTAAAATGTCAACAACATATACTCATCAGAAATTCTATAGTGCTCCCACTCACTTCTTTGGAAATACAAGTTTCTCATAAACTTTGTATACACCCAAAATCTTTGATCATCATCAAAGCATACATTCCAACTCCGAGATGCTCACTCCAGTCCTCAGAAGGATTGCTGGAGCTTTGCATACTTATTAGCATATTTCAGGATAGACAAAACCTTCCGGTTGTATCACATACAACCTTTCCTCAAGAATCGTCAAGGAAACAATGTTTTGACATCCTATCTGCAAGATTTCATAAATAATGCAGCAATTGCTAATATAATTCCAACAGACTCTTAGCATCGCTACGAGTGAGAAAGTCTTATCGTAGTCAACTCCTTGAACTTGTCGAAAAACATCTTAACGACAAGTCGAGCTTTCTCAATGGTGACACTTACCATCATTGTTTGTCTTCCTTTCAAAATCCATATGTACCTAACAGCCTTACGACCATCAAGTAGTTCTTCCAAAGTCTACACTTTGTTTTCATACATGGATCCTCTCTCGGGTTTTATGGCCTTGAGCCATTTATCGGAATCCGGGCCCACCATCGCTTCTCCATAGCTCGTAGGTTCATTGTTGTCTAGCAACATGACTTCCAAGACAGGATTACGTACCACTCTGAAGTAGTACGCATCCTTGTCATCCCACGAGGTTTGGTAGTGACTTGATCCGAAGTTTCATGATCACTATCATAAGCTTCCACTTCAGTTGGTGTACGTGCCACAGGAACAACTTCCTGTGCCCTGCTACACACTTGTTGAAGTGACGGTTCAATAACCTCATCAAGTCTCCACCATCCTCCCACTCAACTTTTCGAGAGAAACTTTTCCTCGAGAAAGGACCCGATTAAAGAAAAACAATCCATATTGCTTTCGGATCTGAATTAGGAGGTATACCCAACTGTTTTGGGTGTCCTATGAAGATGCATTTTATCCGCTTTGGGTTCGAGCTTAATCCTGAAACTTTTTCACATAAGCGTCGCAGCCCCAAACCTTTAAGAAACAACAACTTAGGTTTCTCTAAACCATAATTCATACGGTGTCATCTCATCGGAATTACGTGGTGCCCTATTTAAAGTGAATGTGGTTGTCTCTAATGCCTAACCCATGAACGATAGTGGTAATTCGATAAGAGACATCATGGTACGCACCATATCCAATAGGGTGCAACTATGACGTTTGGACACACCATCACACTATGGTGTTCCAGGCTGTATCAGTTGTGAAACAATTTCCACAATGTCTTAATTCTGTGCCAAACTCGTGATTCAGATATTCATCTCTATGATCATATCATAGATCTTTTATCCTCTTGTCACGACGATCTTTCAACTTCACACTGAAATTACTTGAACCTTTCAATAATTCAGACTCGTGATTCATCAAGTGAATATACTCAACATCTACTCGAATCATCTGTGAAGTAAGAACATAACGATGTTCACTGCATGCCTCAGCACTCATTGGACTGCACACATCAAAATGTGTTACTTCCAACAAGTTGCTATCTTGTTCCATCTTACTGAAAACGAGGCTTTTCAGTCATCTTGCCCATGTGGTATGATTTGCATGTCCCAAGTGATTCAAAATCAAGTGAGTCAAAACGGTCCATTTGCATGGAGTTTCTTCATGCATATACACCAATAGACATGGTTCGCATGTCTCAAACTTTTCAAAAACGAGTGAGCCCAAAGATCCATCAATATGGAGCTTCTTCATGCGTTTTATACCGATATGACTTACGTGGCAGTGCCACAAGTAGGTGGTACTATCATTACTATCTTTTGGCATGAACATGTGTATCACTACGATCGAGATTTAATAAACCATTCATTTTAGGTGTAAGACCATTGAAGGTATTATTCAAATAAACAGAGTAACCATTATTCTCCTTAAATAAATAACCGTATTGCGATAGACGTAATCCAATCATGTCTATGCTCAACGCAAACACCAAATAACAATTATTTAGGTTTAACACCAATCTCTTTGGTAGAGGGAGCGTGCGATGTTTGATCATATCAAGCTTGGAAAAACTTCCAACACATATCGTCAGCTCACCTTTAGCTAGTCTCTGTTTATTCCGTAGCCTTTTGTTTCGAGTTACTAACACTTAGCAACCGAACCGGTATCTAATACCCTGGTGCTACTAGGAGTACTAGCAAAGTACACATTAACACAATGTATATCCAATATACTTCTATCGACCTTGCCAGCCTTCTTATCTACCAAGTATCTAGGGTAATTCTGCTCTAGTGGTTGTTCCCCTTATTACAGAAGCACTTAGTCTCGGGTTTGGGTTTTACCTTGGGTTTCTTCACTAGAGCAGCAGCTGATTTGCCGTTTCATGAAGTATCCCTTCTTGCCCTTGCCCTTCTTGAAACTAGTGGTTTCACCAACCATCAACAATTGATGCTCCTTCTTGATTTCTACTTTCGCGGTGTCAAACATCGCGAATACCTCAAGGATCATCATATCTATCCCTGATATGTCATAGTTCATCACGAAGCTCTAACAGCTTGGTGGCAATGACTTTGGAGAACCATCACTGTCTTATCTGGAAGATCAACTCCCACTCGATTCAAATGATTGTTGTACTCAGACAATCTGAGCACAAGCTCAACAATTGAGCTTTTCTCCTTAGTTTGCAGGTTAAGAAAGTCATCGGAGGTCTTATACCTCTTGACATGGGCACGAGCCTGAAATCCCAATTTCAGCCCTCAAAACATCTCATATGTTTCGTGATGTTTCAAAAACGTCTTTGGTGCCTCAACTCTAAACCGTTTAACTGAACTATCACGTAGTTATCAAAACGTGTATGTCATATGTTCGCAACAACCACAGACAACGTTCGAGGTTCAGCACACTGAGCGGTGCATTAAGGACATAAGCCTTCTATGAAGCAATGAGGACAATCCTCAGTTTACGGACCTAGTCCGCATAATTGCTACTATCAACTTTCAACTAATTTTTCTCTAGGAACATATCTAAACAGTAGAACTATAGCGTGAGCTACGACATAATTTGCAAAAACCTTTTGACTATGTTCAGGATAATTAAGTTCATCTTATGAACTCCCATTCAGATAGACATCCCTCTAGTCATCTAAGTGATTACATGATCCGAGTCAAACTAGGCCGTGTCCGATCATCACGTGAGACGGACTAGTCATCATCGGTGAACATCTTCATGTTGATCGTATCTTCTATACGACTCATGTTCGACCTTTCGGTCTCCGTGTTCCGAGGCCATGTCTGTACATGCTAGGCTCATCAAGTTAACCCTAAGTGTTTCGCGTGTGTAAATCTGTCTTACACCCGTTGTATGTGAACGTTAGAATCTAACACCCGATCATCACGTGGTGCTTCGAAACACGAACTGTCGCAACGGTGCACAGTTAGGGGAGAACACTTCTTGAAATTGTTGTAAGGGATCATCTTATTTACTACCGTCGTTCTAAGCAAATAAGATGTATAAACATGATAAACATCACATGCAATCAAATAGTGACATGATATGGCCATCATCACTTTGCTCCTTTTGATCTCCATCTTCGGGGCTCCATGATCATCATCGTCACCGGCATGACACCATGATCTCCATCATCATGATCTCCATCATCGTGTCTTCATGAAGTTGCCTCGCCAACTATTACTTCTACTACTATGGCTAACGGTTAGCAATAAAGTAAAGTAATTACATGATGTTTAAGTTGACAAGCAGGTCACAAATAAATAAAGACAACTCCTATGGCTCCTGCCGGTTGTCATACTCATCGACATGCAAGTCGTGATTCCTATTACAAGAACATGATCAATCTCATACATCACATATATCATTCATCACATCCTTTTTTTTGGCCATATCACATCACATAGCATACCCTGCAAAAACAAGTTAGACGTCCCCTAATTGTTGTTTGCATGTTTTACGTGGCTGCTATGGGTTTCTAGCAAGAACGTTTCTTACCTACGCATGAACCACAACGTGATATGCCAATTGCTATTTACCCTTCATAAGGACCCTTTTCATCGAATCCGATCCGACTAAAGTGGGAGAGACAGACACCCGCCAGCCACCTTATGCAACTAGTGCATGTTTGTCGGTGGAACCGGTCTCACGTAAGCGTACGTGTAAGGTTGGTCCGGGCCGCTTCATCCCACGATGCCGCCGAATCAAGATAAGACTAGTAACGGCAAGCATATTGAACAATATCGACGCCCACAACTACTTTGTGTTCTACTCGTGCAAAGAATCTACGCAATAGACCTAGCTCATGATGCCACTGTTGGGGAACGTAGCAGAAATTCAAAAAATTTCCTACGTAACACCAAGATCTATCTATGGAGAGACCAGCAACGAGTAGAAAGAGAGTGCATCTACATACCCTTGTAGATCGCTAAGCGGAAGCGTTCAAGTGAACGGGGTTGATGGAGTCGTACTCGTCGTGATTCAGATCACCGATGATCAAGTGCCGAACGGACAGCACCTCCGCGTTCAACACACGTATAGCTCGGTGACGTCTCCCACGCCTTGATCCAGCAAGGGGAGAGGGAGAGGTTGAGGAAGACTCCATCCAGCAGCAGCACAACGGTGTGGTGGTGATGGAGGAGCGTGGCAATCCTGCAGGGCTTCGCCAAGCACCTACGGGAGAGGAGGAGGTGTCACGGGAGGGAGGGAGGCGCCAAAGGCTCAGGTATGGATGCCCTCCCTCCCCTCCACTATATATAGGGGCAAGGGAGAGGGGGGAGGCGCAGCCTTGCCCCTTCCTCCAAGGAAGGGGTGCGGCTAAGAGGGGGGGAGGAGTCCATCCTCCCCAAGGCACCTCGGAGGTGCCTTCCCCCTTTAGGACTCTCCCCTTTTTCCTATATCTTGGCGCATGGGCCTCTAGGGGATGGTGCCCTTGGTCCATGTAGGCCAAGGCGCACCCCCTACAGCCCATGTGGCCCCCCGGGGCAGGTGGCCCCACCCGGTGGGCCCCCGGGACCCTTCCGGTGGTCCCGGTACAATACCGATGACCCCGAAACTTGTCCCGATGGCCGAAACAGGACTTCCTATATATAAATCTTTACCTCCGGACCATTCCGGAACTCCTCGTGACGTCCGGGATCTCATCCGGGACTCCGAACAACATTCGGTAACCACATACAAACTTCCTTTATAACCCTAGCGTCATCGAACCTTAAGTGTGTAGACCCTACGGGTTCGGGAGACATGTAGTCATACCGAGATGTTCTCCGGTCAATAACCAACAGCGGGATCTGGATACCCATGTTGGCTCCCACATGTTCCACGATGATCTCATCGGATGAACCACGATGTCAAGGACTCAATCAATCCCGTATACAATTCCCTTTGTCTAGCGGTATGGTACTTGCCCGAGATTCGATCATCGGTATACCGATACCTTGTTCAATCTCGTTACCGGCAAGTCTCTTTACTCGTTCCGAAACACATCATCCCGTGATCAACCCCTTGGTCACATTGTGCACATTATGATGATGTCCTACCGAGTGGGCCCAGAGATACCTCTCCGTTTACACGGAGTGACAAAATCCCAATCTCGATTCGTGCCAACCCAACAGACACTTTCAGAGATACCCGTAGTGTACCTTTATAGCCACCCAGTTACGTTGTGACGTTTGGCACACCCAAAGCACTCCTACGGTATCCGGGAGTTGCACAATCTCATGGTCTAAGGAAATGATACTTGACATTAGAAAAGCTTTAGCATACGAACTACATGATCTTGTGCTAGTCTTAGGATTGGGTCTTGTCCATCACATCATTCTCCTAATGATGTGATCCCGTTATCAACGACATCCAATGTCCATAGCCAGGAAACCATGACTATCTGTTGATCACAACGAGCTAGTCAACTAGAGGCTCACTAGGGACATATTGTGGTCTATGTATTCACACGTGTATTACGATTTCCGGATAATACAGTTATAGCATGAATAAAAGACTATTATCATGAACAAAGAAATATAATAATAACACTTTTATTATTGCCTCTAGGGCATATTTCCAACAGAAACCGTCGGGGGTAGGCCCTCCGGCCACACACGCGGAGCAAAATGAGCTCATGTGCGATCGGGCGAGGCATCGAAGCCCAATCGTTTCTGTTCGTATGTACATCCCACATAGTGAATCCCAGAAAAAACATTTCAGTTCGTATGTATATCACACACAGTTTTTTGTATGGAAATATTTTTGCAAGGTGGCCTAACGCAAACAGTTCTCTGCCGGAAGCCGCATGTGATTGTTAGTTGATCCAACATGCCTACTTTCTAGAAACGGGGTGGGTCATTTGAGTTCATCGCCCACGGTGTTGTCAGAGTAACCGTCTGCAACAGAAAACCCCAATAAGCATGGTAATTAGCATGTTATTGATAATCCATGTAGTAATCAAATTGACATTTCTTATAAAACACACCAGATATTTTATATCTGTATAATGGCACCAAGATTTCATAACCGAATTACATTAGATAGCTTCAGCACTCAGTTACACCAAAGAGGGATATAGCTAGCTATGCCATTATACAACAACACCAAGTTTCACGTGCAACATTGTGACACCCCCAATTTAATCATACACGCAAATGTGCACGATAAGATCAGGGACTCACGGAAGATACCACAACACAACTCTAAACACAAATAAGTCATACAAGCATCATATTACAAGCCAGGGGCCTCGAGGGCTCGAATACAAGTGCTCGAACATACACGAGTCAGCAGAAGCAACAATATCTGTGTACAGACATAAGTTAAACAAGTTGCCATAAGATGTCTAGCACAAACTGGGATACAGATCGAAGAGGCGCGGGCCTCCTGCCTGGGATCCTCCAACTACTCATGGTCGTTGGCAGCCCGAACGTAGTAGTAGGCACCCTTGGTGTAGTAGGAGTCGTCGATGGTGGCGTCTGGCTCCGGGGTTCCAGCATCTGGTTGCGACATCCGAGAAGAATGGAAAAGGGTAAAAGAGGGAGCAAAGCAACCGTGAGTACTTATCCAAAGTACTCGCAAAGCAAGGACCTACACTACATATGCATCGGTATCAATGACGAAATGGCTAGTATCTGTGGACTGAACTGCAGAATGCCAGAATAAGAGGGGGCAGCTAGTCCTATCAAAGACTATGCTTCTGACAGCCTCCATCTTGAAGCATGTACAAGAGAGTAGCTGGTAAGTTCAGCAAATAACAACGTATAGCATAATCCTACCCGGCGATCCTCTCTTCGTCGCCCTGTGAGAGAGCGATCACCGGGTTGTATCTGGCACTTGAAAGGTTGTGTTTTATTAAGTATCCGGTTCTAGTTGTCATGAGGTCAGAATACAACTCTGGGTCGTCCTGTTACCGTGGACACGGCTATTCGAATAGATCAATCTTCCCTGCAGGGGTGCACATTACTCGACACGCTCGATCACTCTGGTCGGACACACTTTTCTAGGTCATGTACGGCCTCCGAAGATCAACACATCACATCCCTACCTAGGCCCAATAGAGAGGTCAGCACGCCGGTCTAAATTCTAAGCCCGCAAGGGGCTTGGGCCCATCACCCTTTGCACTCCTACATGTTGCGTGGGCGGCCGGAAGCAGACCTAGCCCCCCTAATACAAGAGCAGGCGTTCCCATCTAATCCGGCGCACGCCACTCTGTCTCTGACATCTAGAAGGCTTCGGCTGCTACTACGATGTCGGTTGCCCATATCTTGTCCCACATGGCGGTTAGTGCGTATAAGGCCAATGACCAACTCAGATCAAATACCCAATCTCGTTAATCGTGTTATTATAAAATAACCACGGACACCGTCCAGGGACCAGGCCCACTTGTCTCCTAAGTGGTCACAACCTGCCATGTCACTCCGCCATAAAGATCCACACAGAGGGCTGTCGAGAAAAATGTCCTTTCAGCCCACAGTTCGTGGATCACTCGCGGGTACTCTACGAGCCGACCCGACTTTAGCACATAATGTATCATGTATAGTATGTATATAGTTTATACCCATGATCACCTCCCGAAATGATCACGACCCAATAGTATAGCATAGGAGACGGACAAGAATGTAGGGCCACTAATGGAATACTAGCATCCTATAGTAAGCATTTAGGATAGCAGGTAAGGTATCATCAATTGTAGCAACAATGACAGGCTATGCAACAGAATAGGAGCTATCAAATCAACCACAGTAGCAAACCTAATACAAGAATAAGAGAGAAGAGAGTGGGCGATATCTGGTTGATCAAGGGGGGTTTGCTTGCCTGGAAGCTCGGCAGAGAAGGACGGGTCGTCAACACCGTAGTCGATCGGGCAGCAACAGTGGCGTCAGTCTCGAAGTCTACCGGAGAGAAGAGGGGGAAGAAACAATGAATACAATGCAAATATATGCATGACAAAACAAATAGCGGTGCTAGGTATGCCCTAACGCGGTAGTAGGCGATACTAGCGATGGGGGGAAACATCCGGGAAAGTATTCCCGATGTTCAGCATTATCAGATAGACGGACCGGAGGGGAATGGTTGCATGTTCACTATTCCAGGGACGTGTTGCAGATGATCGGACTGCGTACTCGGATTCGTCACGTTTTTCTGAGCAACTTTCATGTACAAACTGTTTTCATCCGAGTTAAGGATTATTTTATATAAATTTTCAAAGTTTTAACTCATTTTCTAAAATTCTTGGAATTAATATTTATTCAAAAATACCAGAGAGAAACACTGGGTGCACCCGATGCAGTGCACCAGTGAGGCTGACCAGTGGGTCTAGTCAATTGTTGACCCAGTAGTTGACTGGTCCACGGTTGACCAGTCAACTGGTCCTGTGGGACCTGCATGGCAGTGAGATTAAGCTAATTAATTAAGAGTTAATGAATTAATTAATTCACTAATTATTTTACTAATTATTAATTTTATTTATAATATTTTTTGTTCTGTTAAGGGGGCGGGCCCCACTGGTCATACCCAGGGGTGTTCTAAGAGGGGATTAATGGGTGGCTAACTGAACGTTGGGCCTGCTATGCACGCACGAGCGCAACCAGGGGTGTTGGCGGCCAAATCGCCAGCGCCAGCAACGGCGGTCGAAGCGGGAGGTTGCGGTTCTGCGGGGCTGCGCGGGGAAGGATGGTTGGGCGCGGGCAGTGCGCACGCGAGAGGTGGAGGGGACGGGGCGGCACGCAGGCGGGCAAGGCAACCGGCGGCAACGACAAAAACAGCAGTAGTACAGGCGGCCGAGCGGCGCCGGTAGCGAGCGGCAAGCGATGCGTGGGCGCAGGGGGCAGTGGTCACGTGCGCCAGCGGCGGCAGCAGGCAGGCGAGTAGTAGAGCCGCACCGTAGTAGCAGCAGGAGGTAGCAGCGCGGGAGGGGGAGGCACCTTCAGCAGAAGCAGTAGCACGCGGACAGTAGCAGGAAGCAGGCGGGGCACGGGGGTGGTGCAAGGGCAAGCCAAGGTGGCCTGATAGAAGATAGAATAGGGGTTGCAATGCATAACATACTCGTATTCATCCACGGTGGGGTAATATATAATATAGTACATGAGAGAGAGGGAGAGAGATACACACGCACATAAACAGACTAACAATTGATCCTAGATCGATGGGAAGATAGAGTGCGGCTAACAGCCTTGCATGCGCCATCCAAGGGCGATGGGTGCGTGGAGCGTACGACCAACTCTGGCCGGTAACACCAAGTCCAACAGTAGACCAAAGCATAGTCTAACAGCCCCCCGCAGTGTCAATGTGGGCTTGCCGGACCTTGAGACTGGATCGAAATTAGCAAAGAGCGTGGTTGGCAACCCTTTGGTGAAAATGTCAGCATACTGCGAAGAAGTGGGAACATGCAGAACCCGAACCTCGCCAAGCGAAACCTTGTCACACACAAAGTGAATGTCAATCTCGATATGCTTCGTAAGACGGTGCTGCACAGGGTTAGCAGACATGTAGACAGCAGACACATTGTCACAGTAGACAACAGTGGATCTGGACACTGGCTGGTGAAGCTCCTGCAGAAGTTGCCGCAGCCATGTAGTTTCGGCAACAGCATGAGCGACGGCGCGATACTCAGCCTCCAGACTGGACCTGGAAACAGTTAGCTGTCACTTGGATGACCATGAAACCAAATTATCCCCAAAATAAATGCAGTAACCAGACGTGGAACAATGATTGTCGGGACAGCCAGCCCAGTCGGCATCGGAGTACGCAACAAGAGAGGTGGAGGTAGAAGGTGTGATGTGCATACCTAAATCTAAAGTGCCCTTAACGTACCGAACTATGTGTTTGACAAGGTTAAGGTGTGAGGTGTGAGGCGCATGCATGAACAAACACGCCTGCTAAACGGAGTAAGATAGATCGGGGCGAGTGATAGTGAGATACTGCAAAGCACCAGTGAGACTGCGGTAGGTGGTAGCATCAGCAGCGTCAAGAAGGTCACCGGTGTTAACGGAAAGCTTGGCTCCGGAATCGATGGGGGTACGAATAATATGACACTCGGACATGCCGACACGCTGGATAATTTCGAGCGCGTATTGCCGTTGCGAAAGAAAAAGGGAGGAGGAAGAGCGGGTAACAGAGACTCCGAGAAAGTGCGAGAGAGATCCCAGATCAGTCATGGCAAACTCCTGTCGAAGACGAGAAATGACATATTGAAGGAAACTGGAGGATGATGCAGTTAGTATGATATCATCGACATATAAGAGATAGGCAGCGTGACTCGAGGAACGGTAGATAAACAAGGAGGTGTCCCACCTAGAGGCGGTGAATCCTATAGTCACTAGGAATTCGGCGAAGCGAGTGAACCAGGCGCGCGGGACCTGCTTAAGACCGTAGAGAGATTTACGAAGGAGACACATGTGCGAAGGCGTAGTAGGATCCTCGAACCCGAGAAGCTGCTGACAGTAGACAGTCTCGGCTAAGTGACCGTGGAGGAAGGCCTTCTTGACATCGAGCTGGTGAATGGGCCAAGAGGTTGAGATGGCGAGAGTGAGAACGACACGGATGGTGCTAGGCTTAACGACTGGTGAGAAGGTCTCATCGTAGTCGATCCCCTCGGTCTGATAAAAACTACGGACAACCCAACGTGCTTTGTAGCGCGCAAGGGTTCCACCGGAATGATACTTGACACAAAAACCCACTTCTCGCTGACGACATGAGAGCTAGCAGGACGGGGAACACGTGTCCAAGTGTCATTCTGAAGGAGTGCCTGATACTCATCAGTCATGGCAGCAGCCCAGTTAGGGTCGACAAGGGCGGCACAGTAACTGCGAGGTAGGGGGAAATGTTAGGAACGTCGACAAGAAAGTTAAATTTGCGAGAGGGAAGGGTAAACTCGGATTTAGCACACGTACGCATGGGATGTGGGTTAGCAGGGGTTGAACAGCGATTGCATGGGGCGGTAGGGATCGTGGAGGCGTGCTACATTGGGAAGGACTAGCGCTAGCCGGCGCGGGAGCTGACGAGGCGGCCGGTCCTACAGGACTCGCCGAGGCAGGGCTGGGTGCGGAAGACATTGGGTTGGGTTCGCTAGATGAACTAGGCTGGGAGCAAGGGCTGGGCGTAGTGGCTGGTGTGGCAACGTCCGTAGAGGAGATGGGGGAGGATGGGATGGGCGCTCGAGCAGACAAAGCGGGATGGTCTGTTTGTGCTACCGGGCCAAGAAGAAATGGTGGGAGGGGACTAGCTGGGAAACTTGGGCCGGTTGGTAGATTAGAAAAAAGATCAGCAACAGAGGGTTTCGCAGGAGGGTGAATAGAGAACGGGAAAACGGTCTTGTCGAAAACAACGTGCCTAGAGATATGAACCCGGTGTGTAGAGAGATCAAGGCAGCGGTAGCCTTTGTGATCTGTAGGATATTCAAGAAAGAGACGCGCCGTCGACCACGGTGCCAACTTGTGGGCAGCAGTGGCGGACATGTTGGGAAAACAAAGACATCCGAAAACCCTAAGGTGATCATACGTATGAGGTTGAGAGAAAAGAGCCTCGTGAGGACTAGATCGGAGAAGGGTTTTGGTTGGCCGAAGATTGAGAAGATGGGTGGCAGTAGAGAGGGTGTCGGACCATTACTTAGGCGACATGTTGCCTTGAATTAGAAGGGTCCGTACAACATCGTTAGTGGAGCGAATAGCACGCTCAGCAGTGATGTTTTGTGAAGACGTGTAAGGACACGAGAACGCATGGTATTACCAAAAGGAAGGAAGAAGTCATGATTACTAGCATTATCAAACTCTCGGCCATTGTTGCATTGGAACGTGGCAATAGTGCGATGAAAATGGGTGCGAACAAGGGCATGAAACGAACGAAAAATAGCATGCACGTCGGACTTAAGGACAAGAGGAAACGTCCACCGGTATTTAATGTAATCGTCGACGATGATAAGGTTATTTCCAGAAACACAGGAGATGGGAGCTGTCCAGAGATCACAATGCATTATTTCGAAAGCAGCACTAGTAGAGCTACGTGATGGATAAAAAGGCAAACGAACATGCTTGCCCAACTGGCAGGCATGACAAAGTGGTCCACAAGCAGAGTTTTATTACATGAAGAAAACCCTTTATTGGAAAAAGTATGGGCGCCGGGGTGGCCGAGTCGGCGATGCCACAGATCCATGAGCCAGGAGACGGTGGCGGTGAAGGAAACGACAGCGTCACTCGAAGCGTTGTTGGCGAAGATGGGGTAGAGCTCGCTGCTACTGTTGCATCGGTGCAGCGCCACCTTGGTGATGGAATCCTTCACAGTCAGACCAAAACAATCAAACTCGATGGCAAGATTATTGTCAGTAGTATGGCGACGAATGGATAGAAGGTTTTTGACGATATTAGGAGTGACCAAAACATTCTGAAGATAGAGAGGACGGGAAGGATTAGCAAGTGCGGCTGATCCTATGTGCGTGATGTGCATGGGTTGTCCATTACCAACGTATACAGGGGGATAATTGGTGATCGGGGTAACCGACGAGAGCATACCTGGGTCTGAGGTAATGTGAGAAGAAGCCTTGAATCCGCGATCCACCCGTTGGTGGAGTTCTGCAGCGTCAGGTTGTGGAGAGCCCCCATGAGCGCCACCTAATCCACTCCATCCGAGGCCGGCGTGGTGTGGTGCTGCTGTGACGGCGGAGGTGCAGCCAGAAGGGCCGGGTATGGTA
>NC_057798.1:339711190-339724758 GCF_018294505.1 Triticum aestivum
TGGTGATCGGGGTAACCGACGAGAGCATACCTGGGTCTGAGGTAATGTGAGAAGAAGCCCTGAATCCGCGATCCACCCGTTGGTGGAGTTTTGCAGCGTCAGGTTGTGGAGAGCCCCCATGAGCGCCACCTAATCCACTCCATCCGGGGCCGACGTGGTGTGGTGCTGCGGCAACGGCGGAGGTGCAGCCAGAAGGGCCGGGTATGGTACCGAACCATATGAACCCCCCCCCCCCTCTTAGCCCATCGGTACGTACGGCACACCGCCGTACTGGAGCGGCGCGTTGGTCGTGTAGGCCTGAGCTGGGCACGGCCCGAGGATCCCCTGCGGACGAGGCGTAGGCGGTAGCGAGACGGGGTACACGTACACATGCCCAGTCCAGGGCGGCGGCGAGTTGGCGGCGCCTTGATAGCCGTCGTTGTTGGTGTAGCGGCGCCGCTTGTTGTTCCCCTAGTTTGGCAAAGGAGTGCCAGGCTTGGGGCCGCCCTGCCCGAGCACAGGAGGCCTGGCTTGCCCGCCAGAGGAGGAGGCAGGGGCAGGTGGGTGCTTCTGGACGGCGAGGGCGGTGTGGGAGACGTCGGAGGGGGAGAAGTCAGCGTCGATCTCGTCCTGGAGGAGCATACCAACTGCAACATCAAAGGGAATGGGAGTTTGAGATTTCTCGATGATTTTTGCAGTCATCTCATGACGGTCCTTGTTGACGCCGCAAAGGAGCTGAACAACGAGTTCATCATCATCCAGCACCTTTCCGGCGTTCCTCAGCCCGTCCGCCATGGCCTTAAGGCGCGCGCAGAAAGAGGAGACCGGTGCGTCACCTTGCTTGACGGCGAAGAGCTTCGCCGTGAGCTGGAAGCGCCGAGAGCGCCTATTGTTGACGAACAAGGACTCGATGGAGGACCACAGCTCGGCCGTCGTGGATTCTCTGTTGAGGATGAAGCCGGCAAGCTCCGTGACCATGGAGCCGTAGAACCAGCGCTTGCCGGCTTTGTTGACGATGTTCACGCCACATCGCCGGCGCGGTTGGTGAAGTCCGGCGCGATCCAAGCCGCCACATCGTACTGGTCAATGACCTCGAGCATGAGGCCACGCCAAGTCGAGTAGTTGGCCCCTTCCATATCGAGGCGGACGCCGAGGTTGATGTGGGCACTCTCAACGCGCATCGCATGGATATAGGCCGCAGAAGGGAAGCCGGCGACTGACGGCGCGGTCTGGAGAGGGAGAGGCGTGTGTACCACAGGGGAGTGAGGAGGAGGTGGAGGAGGAGGCTGCGGGATGGAGCCCAGAGGTTGGGAGGAGGGCGCCGGAGGTGTAGCCGCCACGGCGGCGGCGGCGGCGGCCTCGGCGTCCATGGCGGAAGCAGGGGAAGGATCTAATCTGATACCATGATAAAAGATAGACTAGGGATTGCAATGCATCACATACTCGTATTCATCCACAGTGGGTTAATATATAATAGAGTACATGAGAGAGAGGGAGAGAGATACACACGCACGTAAACAGACTAACAATCGATCTTAGATCGATCGGAAGATAAGAGTGCGGCTAGCAGCCTTGCATGCGTCATGCAAGGGCGATGGGTGCATGGAGCATACGACCAGCTCTGATCGGTAACACCAAGTCCAACAGTAGACCAAAGCATAGTCTAACACCAACGGGCGTGGACCAGGGAGGCCGAGAGCAGCCGCTGAAGCGCAGGAGCAGCGGTAGACAAAATCGAGCGGGACGGTAGGCGTGGTGAGCTTGGCAAGCGCGCGCACACGCAGTAAGTTTCAGGCCCGGCCATGGTAGGTAGCAGACGGCGGCCTACGTCGACTAAAACGATGGGGAAAGGGGGAAAATCAACGCTGCTCACCGGGGGTTGGTCGATGGCGATTTCGAACGGGACCAGGGTGGACGAGGTGGCGTGAATCGAAGGCCACGACGATGACGACAGAGGTGGGAGGAGGTGAGGATGGCAACGATGGAGTGAGGCTCCGGACGAATAGATCCCCGTAGTCGATGCAGACGACGATGACGCATCTCCTGGGCAAACTCCCGAGCGTCGGGGAGGTCAGTGGCCACGGCTATGGCAGGGCCATGGTGATGACTACGTCGGGCATACGCGGGGGAAGAATAAAGTGAGCGTGGGAGAGGGGCGAGAGCGGGGAGGGGAGGCGATCTATGGTTCGGGGAACATCAGGCGACAACTCTATAAGCGGGGGCAGGGGCGGATGGCCGCCACGCACGACCATCGTCGGCAGATGGCCGCCACGGCATCCATGCCTCCTGTAGCGAGAGGTGGGAGGCAAGTTGGGGTTAGCCTGGTCCGTTTTGCTAGATGGGCTAAGGTGCCAAGTAGATTAGGTTTCTTTTCTTTTTACTAGTACTTTCCATTTACTTTACCGTTTATTTATTTAGCTACTGTTTTGTACTACCTTTTTGCATCAAAATACTTTTGTTAAATGTAAAATCTTGCCATATAATTACTATGCATTATTTTGCACTACCACAACAAGTTTGCATTCAAAATAATTTATTAAGTTTGAGTTTATATTAAAATGGGATAAAAAGGTGTTGTTGGTCTACTGTTTAATATCCAGGGGCAATTTTATATTTTTAAAAATGTTAATTCTTGCATGACAAATTGTTAGTAAATATTTGCAACCAACCGACATTTTGTTTTACCATTTGAAGAAATAATAATTTGACTTTATTTTAAATCTGAATTTGAATCGGGTTTGGATCAAAGCGAGGTTTAACAAATTAACTGTGATGACATGGCAACAATAGGAGGGGATTACTGTAGCTTAATTACGCGGTTATCACAAACATCAAAAACCTTTGGAAAGTAGCATCATACAAGATAAATAGACAAATGAATCTCATCTGGGAAACTACAGAAGCGAAAGGCAAATATTAAGCCTTCGTTATTGTTGAATGTCCTTGCAACTTTAGGCTAGTGGGAATGGATAATTACCCACCCAACCTTCGTCCTCTTCGGGAAGACTTTAGTATTGTACTGTGGGTGTTGAATGAATACCTTCCTCGCCTCTTGACCATGCAGGTGGTTTGAGAGGTAATCATCGGTGAACTACTTTGAAAAGTACTAAAAACGAAGATATCCATAAATCGCTGTTGTAAATTTTGAAATGGTACAAGGGGTAAAAACAAAGGTAAAAGAGTTAGTACCATCCTATAGTTGACTGATGTCTTCTTCATTGTGCAAACAAAGTTGCTATTATTCATCGCAAGTATCTTTATCCTAACAATCTTTCTGAGTTTCTTGACTTGACTGATATTCATGGACATCTCATTTCCCCATATGCAAAATGGGTCAAACAGTGGGTCTAAGCCTCTGACAGCAGGACCTACATGTGCAAGACCAAATTGTAAGAAACCTAAATATTAGAATGATTCCTGCAACTGCACAATAATGTGCTATTAGCGAAAGGACCATGCATGAGCAAACCTCGATGGTAAACCGCAGTGCCTCACATTGTTTCCCTGCAACACATATAAGGAAGATCTTGATAAGATTAACTGAGAGCTGCCATACTATCAGTGGAATATGTATTGAGTACAACAAAATTCGATTTATTTCTCACATGCATAACAATACAAAATTGTACCCACAACAAATGAAAATCAAATTGCAGAATTGAATCAAACAGTTAACTAGACAGCAGACCAAATGAACCAAAACAGTTAACTGAGCACGACATTGCAGAATAGAACATATACTAGAAGATAAGACATTTAACAAAACCAAGAATGCTTGAGAACAGTACTACAAAATGTAGCAATTGTTGTACCAAACTGTTAACTAAACAATACATTTCAGAACATCAGATTGCATATTAACATTACAGAGGACAAATCTCTAGAAGGCACCGGCGGTGGCCTCGAGAAAACAGCACGAACTTTATTTTAAAGTGGACAACCGCATGGCGGTGTCGACGGTGGCCTCGAAGACGAGGTGCTCCTCCAAGATCTGGCGGTCGGCACGTATGTCAGCCATAGCGACCTCGTCCGAGCGTGCGGCCGCGATTTGCTTCTCCGCTGTGAGATGCTACTGAGCTCCACGTTATACTACGTCCAAAATGGCTGTGAGCGGCGCTTAGTTGGAGGATGGGGCCAGTGATTTGGGCGGAAGGTGTCGCACCGTCGGTCGGGGCATGTGGGACCGGGAAGGAGGAGGATGGTGTGGGTGGGGTGTGAATTGCCTGAGCATATGGATGAGGCCGCGCGGCAAGAAGAAGGGTCATCGGCAAGGAGGTGGCACTGCAAGAAGAAGGGTCGCTAGTGAGAAGGTGGCGCTGCCACTAAGCAACAGTGAAGGTTTGAACTTGGAAAGCAAGGAGGAGCAATGGAAACGTGGCTTGTGGTGGGTGGGGACGGGGAGATAGATATTTCCGCGGTGGCAGAAAAATTTCGCTCAGTGCCGCGAGAAGCTAGCGCGCAAGTGTGGTACAAGCGCGGGCGGTGGACTGTAGACGACGAAGCTTCCTGCGTAAGCCAGACTAGACGGTGCACAAATATATTTTTTATCGCATCCCACACGATTCTTGCTAGTAAACTGTTTGTGGTATATCTGATTTTTTTCATTTTGTTTTGAAAGACAAAATGGTGTTACGGAGGGAAAGAATGGTGTTTCAATTGCTAGAACATTTATCTACAATGAACATGCAACTATATGAGTGCCGTGTCAAAATTTGGAATTATTCCAGGTTCGTTTGGCATTTTTATGCATTAATTGAGTTTCTAGGCATTTAATGTGCATAATTCAAATTTGAACTACAAGCACATGTTCCAGTGCACCAAAGTTTGTTGAAAAATCACATGTGTGTCTTGGGTGAATTTATAGGTCCCATGCAAGGATGGGAATGAAATTCAAACTTTTGGGCGTCGTGGCTCGGCCGGACACATTGATAAACTTGGTTTTTAAATTCCTGTAAATTCCAAACTCACATGAAAATCATGAAACTTGGCATGGTGTCATTTTATGGCACCAACATGTTGTGGTAAAAAAACTGGCCGAATTGGGACAAGTTTTGGTATAAGCTTCTTGCAAATTGGAGCTTCTCTCAAGAAGGCGTGTGGTTTCGAGGGGGGATGTGTCATCTTTGTGTGCGAAATGACATACGCTTCCCCCCTCCCTTGATTTTTTTACAGAGCAAACATAGAACTATATGAGTGTCATGATAAAATTTGGAATTATTCCGGGTTCGTTTGACCCTTTTTATGCATTAATTGAGTTTCTTGGCATTTAATGTGAATAATTCAAATTTGAACTAAAAGTACATGCTCCAGTGCACCAAGGTTGGTTGAAAAATCACATGTGTATCCTTGGGTGAATTTCTATGTTCCATGCAAGAAATGAGAATGAAATTCAAACATCTGGGCGTTGTGGCTCGACCAGTAACATTGAGAAATTTGGTTTTTAAATTCATGTAGATTCAATACTCGCCTGAAAATCATGAAACTTGGAATGGTGTCATTTCATGGCACCAACATGCTGTGGTAAAAAAATTGGCCAAATTGGGACAAGTTTTGGTATAAGCTTCTTGCAAACCGGAGCTTCTCTCAAGAAGACTCGTGGTTCCGGGAGGGAACGTGTCACCTTTATGTGCGAAACGATATACGCTGCCTCCGCCCCTTTATTTTTACCGATGCAACATAGAACTATATGAGTGTCGTTGAAATTTGGAATCATTCTGTGTTTGTTTTGCCTTTTTTTATACATTAATTGAGTTTTTGATCATTAATGTGCATAATTAAAATTTAAACTACAAGCACATGCTCCAGTGCACCAAACTTGGTTGAAAAATCACATGTGTGTCCTTGGGTGAATTTGTAGGTCCCATGCAAGAAATGAGAATGAAATTCAAATATTTAGGTGTTGTGGCCTACCCGAAAATATTGAGAAACTTGGTTTTTTAATTCCTGTAAATCCAAAACACGCAAGAAAATTATGAATCTTGGCATGGTGTCATGACATGGCAACATGTCATGGTAATTTTTTTGGCCGAATTGGAACAAGCTTTGGTATAAGCTTCTTGCAAACCGAAACTTCTCTCAAGAAGGCTCGTGGTTCCGAGAGGGAACGTGTCACCTCCGTGTGCGAAACGTCATACACTGCCTTCTCCTGCCTTGGTTTTTTTTACACAGGCAGCTTAGACTAATAGTAATTTCGTCCTAAATTTTGGAATTATTCCAGGTTCGTTTGGCCTTTTCTATACATTAATTGAGTTTCCACGCATTTAATGCACATAATTCAAATTTGAACTACAAGCACATGCTCCAGTGCGCCAAAGTTAGTTGAAAAATCTTATGTGTACTTGGGCGAATTTCTAGGTCCCATGCAAAAATGGGAATGGAATTCAAACATCTAAGCGTGTTGGCTCGGCTGGAAACATCGAGAAATTTGGTTTTAAAATTCCCGTAAATCCAAAACTCGCCTAGAAATCATGAAACTTGGCATGGTGTCATGACATGGAACCAACATGCTGTGGTAAATTTTTTGTCCGATTTGCGAAGGCGCACACAATAACAATCAACAAAGTCATTTTGAAACAAGTGTTGTCACGTTACAATCGGAAACACAAGTATTATTGAAATCGTGGGCGTTCTACTTACCATTTACGTGCCGCCGCGCGTCCTCCCTTTTTATTGGCTAGGAGGTGTCATGCGGGGTAGCTATTTGAGTACGGGAGGCATGCGATCAGACCCCTGTGAGTGCCTATCAGGAGGAGAGCCCTTTGATCTCCATCCGCCGCCCACCTCTCTCCCAACGTCTCCATTAATGGCGCCCGAGCCCCTGTTTAATGGTGTGGCTATGTCTCACTCGACTAAGATCAGACGGCTTGTATAGCATCGACTTCGACTTATAACAAGACTGACAAATATAAGGACGATGACAGTGGATAATAATTGTCTTACATATTTAAGAAGATAATTAAAAAAAGCCACATCCGGCAACTCTCGAAATACACAAGGGCAAAGAAAAAGGAAGACGCAGATAATGATCTGGCTCGCTGATCTCTACTTTCTTGATGCGTTGTTGTAGGCCGCGGAGACTACTTCTCGCGGGGAGCGGCGATGAGCTCATTCGTGTCCTCAATATGTTGCTTGAGAGCATCCACGGATTTCTCCACCAGCCTTTGGCGCTCGATGCAGAGCATGGCATCCATAAGTTTCTTGACAATGACGCCCATCCTCTTCAACAAGGCAGTGGTCTCCTCATGCTGCTTCATTGTTTCGGCTATCTTCGCCCTCAGCAGGTCGCGCTCGGTGCGGAGCTTCGCCTTGTCCTCCCCTAGTCTCCCGATGACGCTGGTAACATTTTCAAACGAGGCATTCATCTCGTCTTGCAGCTTCATCCAGTTGGAGATCCGACCCATCAGGTCAACAAGCATAGCGCGCATGCGCCTGTGAGAGTCCTCGCCGGCCCGCGAGACATTTTCGCAGGCGGCCGCGGCGCGGGAGAACATCTTTGTTGCATTCGCGGCGCGGTGGGACATCTCTGTTGCTTCCACGGCGCGACCGGACCAGTCTGCTGCATCGTCGACGCGGCGGGACCTCTGTGCTGCTTCAGCAGCGTGGCAGGACCTCTTTGCTGCTAAGGCGGCGTGGCAGGACATGTCGGCTGCTTTCACAGCAAGGCAGGACATCTCTCGTGCTTCCGCTTCCATGCTCGCCTCTCTCTGGTAGTAACCTCTCGACTCAGAACTCATGCGGGCCATGGCAGACACAAGGGGACAACGTTGAAAGACTTGTTTGTTTTTGTGGATGAGGAGTTGAGGAGGAATGTGCAGTCATCTTGGAGTAGGTAGTATTTATAACCGAATACTAATATGATCCTAAGTGAGGAACCGTTTAGGTTTTGATCGGTGTGAACATGTTTGCAATTAAATATAGCGTGGTAGTAATTTGGAATGTGATGGGATGCAGGCTCAAAATTTATTGACGGTTCTATAATTTCTAAGTGCGATACTATTCTCGGATGGCGTAACGTGGGCACGCGTTCTCGGCCGCGTATGTGGCGTTTGCATCATAGGGTGCACCACAATAGGCGATGTCAGCACACGTCTTGTTCCATCAACCGTGCGCTCGTTATTACCATCGCGCACGCTTTTTTAATTAGAATGTGTGTCCGTCTAGCGCACACACATTGATCTGTCTAACTGATTCTGTTTGTTGTGGCTAAACGCAAACCGTTCATTCGTGTGAAGTGTATGCCGTCAATCGCAGACACCTTGATCTAGCTGACCGTTTTTGTTGTGTTGCCTAATCAAAAACAGTTAATCCGTCTGAAGTGTATGGCGTTAATCGCAGACACCTTGATCTGGCTGACCATTTTTGTTGTGTTGCCTAATCACAAATAGTTAATCCGAGTGAATTGTATGTTGTATATTGCACACACACTTTGATCTGGCTGCCCGTTTCTGTTCTTCTGCCTCATCGCAAACAGTTCATTGAACTGAACCGTATGCCCCGCATCGCACACACAACTAAAATCTGAACCGTGTTTGATGTATCTGCCATCGCAAACGTTTTGCATCTTTTTGACGGTTTTTTTTACATCATCATTTGCGATTAATGCAACGCACACAGTTTCATTGAAGGGTCTTCTATTATAGTGTCGTGTTAGCACATCCTGCGGTAGTGAGATCCTGGTGGCTTCAATAGGGCTTTGATCAAAGCATCTTGGCACATTATTGCTGCAGACTTCTACCAACTTATTGAAGACTTTTTTAATGGCAGAGTCAATCTTCAAATCATCAACGCTTCCTTCATTACACTTATTCCCCAAAAAGGATATACATCTTAGTGCCAACGATTTTAGACCTATCTCCCTTTTGAACTACATCACCAAAATCATCACCAAGTTGTTGGCAAACTTACTTCAAGAAGTGATTCAAGTTAGTCCACCCAAGCCAATATGGATTTATCAAAAATAGAACAATTCAAGATTGTCTGGCCTGGGGTTTTGAGTATTTACATCAATGCCAACAATAAAAATAGCCTACCATTGTTTTGAAGCTTGATTTTGATAAGGCCTTTGACCACATTGAACACAAGACCATCTTCGAAAATTTTCAAGCTAGAGGTTTTGGGGACAGATGGATCCAATGGATGAAGATGATTTTCTCTTCTGGAACTTTTTGTGTCCTACCAAATGGTGTGCCTAGTAAATTCTTCCATTGCAAGAGAGGGTTTAGACAAGGGGGCCCTCTTTCCCTCCTCATCTTTGTTCTACTAGTTGATTTATTGCAATCCATACTGAATGAGACAATGCACAACAATCTTATTCAGGTCCCTTTGCTCAGTTATTCCTGCCCTGAATTCCCATTCATTCAGAGGCCGTTTGGATGGGAGCCGTGAGCTGCCCTTCCAAAAAATTGGTCATTGACCAGATCTGGCTGCAAGTTTGGTTGGGCACCATTTATTTGGCACGCCTAGCCCATCCCATTTCCTGCAGTTCAGTTTTTGCCAAATCATTAGCGTGGGCATGGGCAAGGGTATCCTCCGCCAATTATTTGGCTTGCCCAAGTTTGGTGGGGCAAGCTATGGCGCATTCCAAACATCCCCACAATATACTGATGACACCATTCTAGTGCTCCCAATTGTGTCTTCCCGGCTCATTCAAATAAAAAAAATCTCATTCTTCATTATGCAGATTACACTAGATTAAAAGTCAATACAACAAATCCATTCTTGTTGCCATTCATATTTTTGAAGAGATTTTGCCTGGGCTGCTTGCTATCTTGGGATGCTAGAGAGGAAATTTCCTTTTACTTATTTGGTTTTGCCTATGAGCACTTCACAATTGAGGATTGATGATTTCTTCGACACCATGCAAAGAGTTGAAAGAAGGCTCTCTGGGTGCTCTACCTTGTTATATGTTATCACTGGATGGCAGGCTGCTCCTTATTAAACACCTATATGTTATCACTGGATGGCAGGGTGCTCCTTATTATACCTGGCCATGGGAAGCCCGGCCCAACCCGGCCCAAAAAAGTCCGACCCGGCCCGGCCCGACGCTGCCCCCGGGCCAGGCTCGGGCCTAGATTTTGAGCCCGAAGGCCAGGCCGTGCCGGGCCCAGGCCCGTCGTATTTGCGTTTTTTCAAAGGTCGGGCCGGGCCAGCCCGGAGCCCGACGGGCTTTTACGTGTTCGGGCCGGGCTCAGGCCCAGAAAACAGGCCCAATGGCCGGGCCTGGGTTTTTTGCGTCGGGCTTGGCTAGGCCCGGCCCGAGGTATGGCTAGGTATACTCATTAAATGAGCACCCTCTCACTTCCTGCAAGACTGATCACACAACTGATAAACTTTCTAAGATACTTTCTTTGGAGAAAATTTGGTAGTGAGGAAAATGGAATGGCTTTAGTTGCTTGGGACAAAATCAGTAAACCAAAGCTGCAGGGAGGCTTGGGAATTCTAAATACTGATCATAATAAAGCTCTTGTCATGAAGAATGTGCATAAATTCTTCAATAGAGGTGACCTGCCCTGGTTTAACCTTATTTGGGAAGTGCATTACTCTTCTCTCCCACAAGACAAGAAGGTGGGCTCCTTTAGGTGGAAGACCCACCTCAACCTACTCCAGACTTGCAAACAGTCATGTCTGTGCATTGCAAATTCTGGGAGCACCATCTAGTTCTGGAGTGATATGGAGTGAGGAACCACTTCAACAAAGACCACCTGAGCTTCACTCCTTTGCCAAAACTGAAAAGGTAAAGCGTGTTTTGCCCGTCAAAAGCTGGCTCTTGTGTTCACCAGAAAATATATCCACATTCCGATTGGTACCTCAAGCACGATAGCTAGTACGTCACAACTTACAAGCACGATGGTAACATATTTCCTGTACATGGCCTTTGCTTTCCGAATGGAGGATTGCCATTGTTATGTACAAAGTGTATGTTCATAGAATGGTTGAAGTACAAAGGAAGGCTTAAAACATTCCTGGAGATATCTCCAAGTCTCAGCAAGAACAAACTAAAACTAAAACTGCAAGACCAAGTAGATGTGTGCAATCGATAGGAGGTCATCACTTCTTACCGAATCCAAATATGGATTTGATAGCATTGATGGCGTTCTCGTTGATAAATGATTCATCGTACTTGTTTAGTAGGGTGGCGAACTCCTCCGAGTTCCTCAAGTTTGCTAAATCCGGGTCGGTGCGAATCCTCTTCAGGAAATCAAGTAAGATAAAGTGTCACTTACTATGAACCTTAGACCCATTAATCTTGTAAAGCAGATAGTGTCTAGTTACCTTGAAGTCTTCATAGCCTGCTTTCATCGCTTCTTCAAGTGCAGAAAGACCAGCTTGTATCTGCACAAACGAACATCCATATGTGTGTATTGAGCGGCAGACCTGCAGTTTTGCTCTTCATATTGAAACAAGTAGGAGGCGAACCCGGTCGAGCTTTGAATAACAGCACGCGACATTGTAGCTGGCTACGGAAGCTTCATCAATCTCTGGTTTTGACCCCAGCACCGACTCGAACTTCTCCAACGCCTCCTCGTATTTTCCATCCCTGAAAGTTTTGTTTTCTCCGGAACAAGTCAGCAGAGTTTTCAAATTGAAGCAATCTCATTGCATCATACAGTATGTATCACCGACTTGTACAGCTTTAGCCCCATGCGAAGGTCATCTTCTCTTTGGATCTTCTGCTCCATCTTCTTCTGGTAATTTTGCATCTGCATCCAAGGTTCGAGGTTGAAACGCGCACCACAAGCATGAGCAATCTACAGATCTCTAGGAGCAGAAAGAAAAATAGACTAAAGCATGATCCTATACTTACCTGAATCTCTCTGAGTTTAGTGCTGACATTTCCGGTGTTCCTTTCAGCCCTGATGACCTCCTTGTCAGAGAACTCAGCAGCACCGTCCCATTTCCCTGGACTCAGTTAATGGTATAACTCAAATTCCGAATTGATGAATTCACAATATATCTGTCATGTCAAGACTCGCAATGAAAGAGGGCAAGTGATGGCAAGTTTCGAACGCAGCGAGCCGTTGGAGGCGACTTCGGGTGTCGCGGGCGGCGCCCTCCCTCCTCCCGTAGATCTCGCCGCTGCGGGCGCATGGATTCAGGTCCGGCGCGGCGCCGGTGTCTCTCCGGTGCGTGCGCCCGGGGCGGGTGTCGCCCCGCCGGAGACGGGTGCGTGTGGTGGACGGTTCTGGGCGCTAGCGGTGGCCGACTCCGACGAGGAGGATGGGATCCTGATGCGGAGCATCCTTCGGTCATCCCCATGGACCTTCCATCGTCTCACCAAGCACCAAGAGGACCCATGACTAGAGCACAAGCTAGAGCTCTCGAGACCGAGGTGACTTCTCTCCTTAGTGATATATCACATGATCCTCTTGAGACATGGCTACTACCTCAATCCGAAATGTTGTGCATGATTAGGTACCAAGAGGACCCTCCCGAGGATGCACATGAAGATGGTCCAGACCCCAAGTCCACGGAAGAAGAGAACCCACGGAAGAAGGCAAGAACAGCCTCCAGGCACCGGACATCCGGCCAGGACCCCGGACATCCGGCCCCTCGAGATCTACACGGCCAGGACTCTGCAGAAGAAGCTACAGGGACCGGACATCCGGCGTCCGGCCCGGACATCCGGCGTCCGGCCCGGACATCCGCCCCTCCTCACCGGAAATCCGGCCAAAATCCCGGACATCTGGCACTGGCGTCTAGGGAGCACAGAAGGTTGCCCCGTCAGCCCGGACATCCGGCCAGCACCCCGGACATCCGGCGCCTCCCGAAGCAACGGACATCCGGCCCCTCCGAGCGGACATCCGGCGTCGCCCATCCGGAGAATAGAACGGCCATCTGCACCAGCCCGGACATCCGGCCCTTCAGCCTGGACATCCGGCCCCTCACGAGCCACCGGACATCCGGCCCGACGCCCGGACATCCGGCCTTCCCTGTCTGCGCACAGTGTAGGGCCGAGGCCCATGTACCCCTCTTCGCCCCTAGACTATATATACTCCATCCCCACCTACGTTTTAGGGTCAGCATTGGGATAGCTCATTTAGAGATAGAGCTCTGCTCATCCATACCGGATCTACTCCACGTGAGGGACCGTGCCTCTTCGGAGAAGATCCATTCGGATTCAAGGCCTCCATCCGGAGAAGACAATCAAGACCTCCTCACAGAGAAGAACGGTTACTCTTGTATCTTCCTTTGTTGATTTTGGATCTCGTGCTACTTTGTGCTTTCGGTGATCTAGCCCTTGTGTGATCGATTCCTTGTTGGTTGAGTGTTTCTCTCGTTTCTCCCTATGATTTCCCTTGTGTTCTTCCGCGCGTTCTTCGTGTTTCCCCGTAGGATCCACTCCAAACGTGAAAGATCGGCCCCATAGGGTTCCGCCCTACATCAGATCCCCTCGCCGCGGCTCGGTGCCCCCTCGTCGGGTGCGACTGTGGGCGACTTCCGTGCTGCAGGCGGCGTCATCAGGAGCTGGCCAACGAGGGCAGCGGCAGCGTTTTGCTCCGAGCGGCGGTGGTTCTTGGGAGATCGCGGCACGGTTTTGGCGGCCGCCGTCGTCCTCGACTCCGGGCCAGCAGGGAGCTGGTTCGCCGGCG